>NC_135575.1:21200000-21292500 GCF_965152235.1 Eretmochelys imbricata | reverse complement strand
TCCCAACATAAATGTGGCTTATGCTGCTCATTAGTGGCTTAATAATGATCAAATAAGAATGATCTTTGTACATTACATTTGAACACTTAAATATCAAATAGGGAAAACAACTGGGATGTCATTTTTCTTTCAAGTAAGCTTTTCCCCTGATAGGTGATGTACTGGTTAAATTCTGGTCACTTTCACCAGTACAACTCTATTACATTGAGGCTCCAATTCAGAAAGACACCTAAGCATGTGCTTAACTTTATGCATATGCATAAATTGCTTCCACAATAATGGGATTTAAGCATGAGCTTAAAATTAAAATTAAGGACATGCTTAAGGGCCCTTCTTAAATATGGATGCTTGCCAGAATCAGGGCCTCATTGGGGCTGTACTGGTGCAAATGAAAGTAGAGTTGACCTCATGTGTTACTCTTAAAACAGGCAAAGCATATGCAGAACACATTAAAATATTTGTTATAAGGCAGAATTTAAAATTAAAAAGAAAATAGGCTTATTGCTAAGATCGCAAAAGAAGAGACAATACAAACAATTCTGAAGCAATGATTTTTCCTTCTTCATTTTTCATACATAATTTCTTGAACACAATGCTCATGTCATATTTAAAATAAAACTACAGATTATATCCCTTTAAAAAAACATAAACAACATATGCACCAGCAATGTAAGTAAATTGATTCAACCTTTTGCCCATTTTAACAGATGCTACTCATGACTGTCCTAAAAAGCTTCTTTAAAGTTAACTACATTAAGCATTTGAGGTCACAAGGCCAAATCAAGGTCATTTTAATTCTGGCTAAAGGTTAATTAGATCACTGCATTAAAAAAAGAATAGACTATACTCAACTTTACTCTAATGAGGATGGACAGGTTTGTCTTATATACCTCTTAACTTCCCCCTTTATGATCAGGTAGTAATATAAATGTTGGACAAAATCTTGCTCTCAATTAATGAATGAATGTACTGGAGTTATTCTTGATTTACACTAATATAAGTGAATGCAACATTTGGCCCATTTTCTTATCTTAAAAATGATGCTTCTGTTAAAACTGTTCTTAATCCTCCTTGTTTAACAATACACAGAAGAATGAAGCTAAAAGCTCATTTTCACATCAGTTTCCCCCTTGTGTTTCCTTTCATAATAATTTCTGTCACATATTCTGTTCTTTCGCTTATACAGTTATTGTGAGTTAGGAGGTGTTACAATCAGATGTGAAAACACAGGCCAACATTTTCAAACTTCTGTGCCTAAAGTTTGGCATCTAAATCTATATTGAGGCAACTAAATAAGGATATTGAGGAGTGCTAAGCAACTCACCGAAGTGAATGGGAGCGGAATGCATTTACATCTCTGAAAATCAGGCCATTTTAATTTAGGTGTCTAAATGTGGATTTAGATGCCTAATTTTAGATACTCAGATTAAAAAAATAAGGCATTTGTTTTCTTTTATGACTGCAGTTTTTGGATTTTCTGCATCAGATGTATTATTCACATACAATGATAATGATCTTACATTTGCATGATACATGGTACTTGTCAGCCAGAAGTATTGCAAAGAACTTCCAAGGTACTTTAAACATTTTAGGTCCCATCCTTCTCCTGCTGAAGTCAACAAGAGTTGCGCCATTGACTTTACTGGGATCAGGATTGGGCTGATCAAGAAAGTGAATCCATCTCTGGGATGAAAGGTGGCAAATTTTTAACATCACACAGCAATAGTATGGAACCAATTAGGACAGGAATAAGTTATGAATCCCAAATTCACAAATATGTGAATCCCCAAAGTTGAACAATTTTTAGTATGACTTTGTCTTTCCAAGTTCATACTGAATTAATAACTACTCATTATTATCCGTATACAAAGTCTGAGTCAGCTGACCAGAAAACAGGAACATAACAATGTTACTTACCCAACCAATCACACACTATGATTAAAGAATAGCAAAAGACAAACATTTGGGAATAACCCATAGGTTGAAACTTCACATAAACTATTTGCTGAATACTCCTACATAACAAGCACATCTGCAGAAATCAGGGTTGGCTTGTGAACCATTTCTGATCAGCAAAAAGGGCTAAATTCATTGGATAATATATACACAATGATAATTCAACCAGTTTTATACGAAAGAGAGGAGTTTGCTTGGACTGTGCACCTGGGAATCAATATGAGTGTTTCACTGCACGTTTAAGTACAGTTGTTTTCTCTTCCTAATTTCAGTTGTTTTGCTACACAGTTGCCAACATGATCAGTAAAGTTCAGTTATATATATCACTATTTTGTCTCAGTAAATTGATTTCTGGAGCTCACAGTAAAATTAGTCATAATAGAAAAGTGGATTTCTCTTTCAGAACTTTTTTTCTTATTACCCCATAAGGCTTCATTACAATAATATCATTTTATACACGAGCAGCTGGTGTTCTGTGATCACTGCTTATCATATTCTCTCATTGTTTCCTTGTCATATCCATCTATGGTATTTTCTTTCATACTTAGACTGTATGCTATTTGGGGTAGGGACTGTCTTTTTGTTGGGTATCTGTACAGCCCCTAGCACAATAGGGTGCTGATTTCTGATTGGGTCCCCTAAGTTCTTCTGCAATATTCTACTTCTACAGCTTCAAGCATACATATGCCCTGAAGTTGCACTTCTATGGTATAAATTGTTTCAATTTGGGACTAAGATTTTGCCTAAGTTGCACTTCTCTACTTTCATTAGGTCAATCTGCTTGTATTATATTCAATATATAATATAACATTTCTTATTCTGTTCCTTCAGTAGGTTTTAAATAGAATCATCTTGCTGGGTGGTAGCACTTTTCAGTAGGGTGACTGAGCATACATGCCCATTTTGTTGCATAGCTGCTGAAGGGTGCTTTTTCCCAGATTTCTTTCTGTTAGTTTTCTGCATTTTTCAAAGATCAAGTTCTCTACAACCTCACTAACAAGAGGCATTCAGTGCTGTTGGAAAACTAGAAAGTAAATACCTCAAATAGACCATTGTAAGTCAATGGAACTATGACGACTTACACCAGCTGAGGATTCTGATCTGTGACTTATTTTTCCTCTGGTTGATAAGTCTCACCTTACTGTGCGTCTCCTGTACACCTATATAACTTGGTTCCAATGTTGGCAGAACTGTTTGTTCCATTGGCTTGAAATGATCCCCGGGATAGAGTAAAATGTTTATGCGGCAAAGAGTCCGGTGGCACCTTATAGACTAACAGACGTATTGGAGCATAAGCTTTCGTGGGTGAAAAAATGTTTATGTTACTGTTAATGTGGAGGGAGTTCAAATTTTATATATACATACATACGTACATAGCATAACCCTTTACACATCTTTATTTGAATGGTTGTTAATTGTTAAAGCTCCACTGAGACCACCAGAGTGAATTCCAGGGGCCCTGCTCACAATACAGCTGAATACCCGATTTTTTTTTAAAAGGTACTCTAGAGCTGCATGAATCAGGAAGAAAACAACTCCTCCTATGCATTTTATTAGAAGGCAATAAAATCTGGTGGCGTCTCATTAAATTTAATGAGCTTCCATAAAATAACTATTACATTGTGGAGGTAATGAAAAGAATAACTACATTGGTTAGTAAATAAACCACCAAGGATGATTCTATTAGATGTCCCAGATACCCCCAAGTAAAGAACAGGCAAGTATATTGTCCAACCTTTCTCCTTATAAACTGTGTCCAGTAACAATTGAACACAGCTCTTCACACTGAATATGTTAATTTTGCTTGGCTCATAAAAGATTTATTCAGATCAGAAGCTCAGCTAGAGCACAATCTTGGGCCAAATTCAGAAGTGCTGGGTAAGGTGAAGTAAATTACACATTGGTAAATAGGTCTTAGGTATGTTTTAGGGTTTCTTATGGCCTGATTCTTCTCACACACTTGTTTAGCCCAGTGTAACTACATTGGCTTCTATGCCAATGTAAGCGACATCAGAATCAGGCCTCCAGGGCTTAATTTTCAGAAATGCTGAGCACCTGCAGCTCCCATTAATGTGTGGGTGCTCAGCATGGCTGAAATAGGCCTGTAGTCTAAGTTGGTGCACCTCACATGCTGAAAGACAGGAAGAAGATGTAACTTAAAGTAGAGGGGGCTACAGCTTTGACTTACAGATTCGCACATCCTCCAGTTAGTTGCTTTTCCTGCTTCCACTTACATCACCTTGCATATCACTTCTGAATTCAGCCTATGACTCCTTTCACCTCCAATGATATGACAACAGCACATTAGATATAATGCCACATAGCATTATAGTATTATAATGCTAAGTCTTGTGTGCTTGCATGTCTATTTAACTCTGAACAAATCAATAGAATAATAGCGTTAAAAATTAGGGCCAAATTTTCAAGCGGGACTACTGATTCTGGGTGTCTTAATTTTTGGATTGCCTTCAAAATTAGTGATCACTTTTAAAAATGTTGGTGTAGACATATTTTTGCTAGATGCCATCTGGTATAAATTGCTCTTGCTCCATTGCACACACTCACAAGTTGTGGAGCAAAAAAAGGAAGCCACGCTATAAAAATCTGTCTCAGAGGCCCAATTCCAGTTTCCCTTGCTCATGGGGGTAGCACCACTGAAATAAAGGGGCTAACCACATCATTGGTATAACTCCATTGGGTGTTTACAGCTGCAAATTGAAGGTGCAAGAAGGGAGGCTAGGAAAAAAATTCCATGCCTTTATGTGCCAAATGAATATTGCTATGGGAATTTAACTTTTGCATTTCCCGACTGTTTGACCTGCAGTTGTAAAAGGGATGAGTTTGGCCCTGTGGGACTATTTGTGTGAGCAAAGTGAGCAGGATTGACCTACATTATCATTTCTATTTCTGTTTTTCTTCTAAAGGCTCAAATCTACTCCTACTGACGTCCATGGGAGTTTTTTTTATGGACTTCAGTGGGACCAGGATTTGTACCTTTGTTGTTAAATATATTTCACCACCTTGTGCAATGTAGAAAGGATAGGAAATGTGGCAGAGTTAACATACAGAATTTGCAGCGTGCTGAAAGAACCTTCACTTGCATTATCTGATTTTAATTGTGCAGTCTTGATGTTGTATTTATTGATACACTCCTTTGTGTTTGAGACAGATGTAAGTCTATTGTTAGACCTGCACATTTTATCACAGCGTCTTAGACTCTCTGTGTCTGAGATTTGACCAGAGGTTCTCACACCAAACTCTCTCCAGGCTTACAGCAGTACTGTATTAGAATTGTCAAGCTGTCCCGCAGTGCCTCAAGAGTGTGAATATCAATCTCAGGGTGACTGTTAAGAACCAGGGCACAAACCCCAGATTGGCTGTGAGTTCTATACTTAGGTTTCACCAACGCATTATCAAGTGTGAACTGCTCAGGCACTAACAGCCTTAACATGGAGTCACAGACAGTCCCCTGGGGTACTCTGATCTGTCTTGCCACCCAGGCAAGCTTGCCTTTGTGAGAGATGGTCCCTTACACCACAAATCACAACAATATTCAGGTTACTCCCAGTCCCAAAGAACCAGTCACTTACCCCAGGTCAATTGCACCTTAGATCTCACACCAAAGACAACACTCGTAGCCAATTCTATAATAAACTATCTAAAGATACTATATAGGAAAAGGAAACAAGAGAGAGTTATTTACAAGGTTAAAGCAGGTAAACATACATACATAAATGAGTTCCAATCTTAAGTTTCAAATGCTTCTATAATAAGCAAGCTCTATATGTCCCTTAGGGATAACCAGCAGCTAAAGATCCCTTGCTTATGCCTAGAAGCTGTGTCCCCAGAGTCCCAGCAGCAATTAGAGAAAGTTCCTCCTTGTTAGGGTTTTTATTCCTTTTCCCCCTTCTGCTTTGAACTGCAAACTCAGCTGATGGGAGGAATTTATCTGCAAAACTCATCTTCTTTGTGTGGTGGGGATAGTAAACAACAAGTCTTTTGTCCTCTTTAATGTTCCACTCTAGTCTGTATGCTGTTGATGGGCCTTCCTTGTCAGACAGGATGTAACACACTAGTTAATACACTAGTTAATGTCTCTCTCTCCTCTCAGGTGTTTTACAGTTACAGAGGCTTACATTGCAAACTCTCAAATATCAATATGCACTATAGATGTTATAAGTGAGATTAATGCAGGCAGCAACTCACAAGCATTCCATAAAGTCTAAACAATATAAACACAGACATTCTTATAATTCTAATACCTATTTTAACAATACAAGCACACAGGCGAGCCAGACTGATTTCAGCTATCTCTTTGTCCATATGGGAGCACAGGGACCTTGGCATGAGCAGGCACCTGGTCTGCCAGAGTCACAAGAGTGTTCTTGAGCAGTCTGATTGACTAACCATTTCTTGGCACTGCATGAGTAAGCAACAATAAATGGCAGAGTGTGGGTTCATTAACCAGTATGGATCTTGGATAGGCTTTGAAATCATGTTCTTGCTGATCATCTGAGGGAACAGCAGTGGGGACTTCCTCTTACACACTTGTTCAGGGTTCTCCAGACGAAGGAGTGAAAGCGTGAGGTGGGGAAGAGGGAAAGGCTAGTGAGGGAGGAAAGGAGAAAGAGAGGGAGTGAAAAGAGCAGGCAAGTAATTTTTAAAATTACCAAAAGGATTTTAAGTACTTTTAGTTTTTCTAACCTTACAAAAGACAGGAGACTCAGTGGGAAATGCTGGCAGAGTTGGTACAAGCCCACTGGGGAACCTAAGCAGGAATATTTTTGGGGCCCCCTTACTCACCCTCTAAAATACTAATTGCTTTATTTCCACAACCCATAAAACATGCCAACAAAACACATACTAGTACACTTGTTAAAAAGTCCACCTTAAATAAGATTAATGATATTTTGGGGATAATTCTAAATCAGGGCCCCCTTGAACTGCTTGGGACCCTAAGCAATTGCTTAGTCTACTTATACCTTGCCCCACCACTGTTGAGGAGTGCTCAGCATTCTGGAAATTCAGGCTACTTTTCTAGTGCCTAAATATGGATTTAGAAGCCTAATTTTAGTTCCTGATCTTTGAAAATCTTAGCCTTTTTTTTAAACAGGATTGTTTTATGTAAGTAGTGTTTGGCAGAGAGACAGCTCTGACATAGTGATCTGATTGGGCAAGAGGCTGAATAGTCCCAAGCAGAGTGTTTATTGGGAGATGATTACATGTGCTGACAACCTCTTCAATTAATCCAGTCATAATTTTCATCCAAGTCATTTTATAATTAGGTAAGAATATCTTATAATAATCAGAACCAAGGGCTCAGTAATTCTTATACATCCTTGTACCTTGTTTTCTGAAACAAGCTTTCTGATTTCTTGCATGTTTGTCCAGCCTACTGTCTTCTCCCAACTTTGGGTTATGTTTGGCTTTCAGGTACAGCCCTGTATAAAGCAGGTGCTTTAGTTGCACCAGCCCAGGAGTAGCCTCAGGAGGCATTGCATCTCTGACATTCCACTGCATCACAGTTCATACTTTGTTTCCTCCTTTCCCCAGGGGTGCGTGTGTAATAATTTTCTGCAGGCCTACCCCACTAGTAAATATTCTTCTATCCTGTTCTGGCTCTGTTACTCTGGACAGTAAGAAGCAGGGTTGGAGTCAGTGCTCTGCCCATTCTCCACTCCTCCTCATCCCTTCTCCACTCATTTACTCCAGGAGGAGCATAAACAATTGAGTAGGTCATAAGAACCTAAGAACATAAAAATGGCCATACTGGGTCAGACCAAAGGTCCATCTAGCTCAGTATCCTGTCTGCCGACAGTGGCCAATGCCAGATGCCCCAGAGGGAATGAACAGAACAGGTAATCATCAAGTGATCCATCCCCTGTCGCTCATTCCCAGCTTCTGGCAAACAGAGTCTAGGGATACCATTCTGCCCATCCTGGCTAATAGCCATTGATGGACTTATCCTCTATTAATTTATCTAGTTCTTTTTTCCACTTAATTCTGTGCAGCTAGACCTAAAATCCAGGTAGCCGGCACGGAAATAAAAGGGGAATTCTCTCTCTCTTGAGCAAGTACAAAGTTCAAGTAAGAATCTACCTGTTTGTACAGATTTTGTGGCGGTGGTATGGAATATGGTTTTAATATGAATTCTTTTTTTACCCTTTGGTCAACCCCTAAACCAGTCCTTACATGTAAAAATTATTATTTTATGGTAGCACAGGTATAATTTTTGTTGAATTATAAATATTGCAGATCAATTTTTTTTGCACCACCACAGCACTTTTTGAAGACATGTAAAGCCATAGTATTATTACTCTCTAATCTAGATGAGGTGATGAAATGGTGCCAAAACTCTCATTGCAATTTCATTAGCATATTCATGAGTCGCACTTTTGCAGTGTTGCAGAAACAACACAAATTGGTTTGTGAATTGTGAACTCCCCCTTCTTTCCCTTTTTCTGCGGAATCACAAATGGAGAATTAGCAAACCAAGCGTGCTTGGGCAACTTCGGGACACTGAATACAGAAGTTTGTCAGTGTCTCTGTTTTTCATTATACTTTTTTCTTCCTTATTGAATTTATGTATGTGCACTGTACTCTAGTTTATAAAGCAGGAGGCAGGACACCTAGATTACATTCCCAATAATGCCTGTCTTGTTCCTTTACTTTGAGCACATTGCTTAACCACAGCTCAGTTTTCCTGTAGATAAAATTGGAACACTGTTAATTAGTTACCTACCACATTTACCAAGATGATTAAATGAGGTGGGTACAGAACTTTGAAATTCTTGGATGAAAGGTGGTAACTAACACACACTATTATTTATTTAAAAAAAAATCTCATTCCATTGAGAATAATTGCCTCAAAACCAGGATCTACCCCTTCCTTCCTGCAGACAATGTCTCCGTCTCTCTCCACCTGCCTGACTCTGAGTCCCCTGTTAAGCAGGTTCTCCATTTGGAGCATGCTCTGCAGCAGCTGAAGGGTGGGGCCTTCTTGGCCCAGTACTTCTGTGTCACTCTTAATGTGAGGTCTGTAAACTCCATCACACAGGGGTATGCACCAGTGCCAATATATAAATGGTTGATCACTGATGTCTGGAATCCCCAGTATAGACAAGGCTTCAAATGAGCAAACGTGCTTTGAAACATATTGAATTTCACTCCACTTTGCTCTAAGGGCTGGTGTACAGCTGGAAAATGATGACGTCGTGTAGGAGCACATTAACTAGCACATATGTTAAACACTCAGTGTAGACAAGGACTGTCGTGTCACCCTGCAGTTAAACAGAACAGCTCTTGTCTATAGTGAATACTTAAGAGGACCCCCTAATCAGCGTGCATTATTACACATCTCCCTCTGCACCCAATGCACAGAGGATAGGACTCTGTTACAGGTTCTCAGCTCGACAGCTTGGCTGTCTATCTTAAAGTGTAGCAACTCATGCTTTCCAGCTCAGCAGGTCTCCGGTTCAATTTCCAGCATGTTAGCAATGTTAGCAAGATAGGAACTGTCACATAAGTGGGGCTCATCTGGGATTCAAACCTGATATGATGGCAGTCATATTGGCCAACATACCAGGGAACTCCAAAACAGAAAGCATGAGTTGCTACAGCTTGAGGTAAAGAGCCAGACTCTGTAGCTGGGGGCTGTAACAGATGTACATCCTCTGTGGATCAGGCACAGAATGCACTGGCTAGTGGATTACATCAAGTTATGTTAAGATAGTATTAGTCAATCAATATGCATTCTCATACTATGTAGTTTCCCAGTGCAGACTAACCTTAAGAAAAATGTCACTATAACTGAGTACCGCTCAAGTGGGTTCCTCGAGAAAAGGCTATTTCATAATTTAGCAGCTGCCTTAATTAAATCTCTGATAGGTGAACCACCTTTTCATAGATTAAATGTTATTCTAGTACTGTATTGGAAAAATTAAGAAGCTCACAACATAAATTAAATTCCAAACAGGGTGTCAGAATTGGTTTCTGGAATTCTTTTTCTAGGGCTATTTTTGAGGCAAAGATGCTGTTATGTACAGCACAGAGCTGTTATGAACACACAGGATATGAAATACAGATGAAACAGCAGACTTTCATATAAAGCTTGATTTAATTTTTCCATGGAAAGATCACTTTAGACTCACATTGTTCACAGGAAATAATGGAACATTACTGATTTAATTAGAGCTCAGTTTTTCAGACTGTGCTTTCTATACTGTTGAAATTGCTTTTAGCATGGGACAAAACTATCAATAGATAAAGCAATTTAAAAGATACAGCTATAGAATATATTCTTCTCCCTCCTTTTCTCTTTGCCAGTTTCAACTCATTGCTCAATTTAAGTATGGAAATAACGTCTGTCAAAGACTTCTTGACATATGAATTTCACAAAAAAAAAAAAAAAAAGATGAGTGCACCTACTGCTTGTATTCCTAACCCATGTATTGTACAGTATACAGGTAATCCAATCTACTATGGAAAGCATGGTTTATGCAGTTATGCTCTGGTACATCACAATGGTTCACTTGAAACTTGACAGTTTTCTCATATTTTGTTTCTCCCCGAACTGAGAAAGTGGACCAGGGAGCTCTTGGCTGATGAAAAAACTATGTTGACTCAGCAGCAACATTTCTGTGACGTTTTGCCCAGGGCACTGAATTAAATTTAGGAAAAAGAGAGGGCTGGATTGTAACCTGAGGAACTGGCAGCATGTAGCAATGCTACTCTTGGGAGCAGGACAGGAGCCAGGTTGTAACTCTGAGAGCCCCCGTCTGGTTCCTGCCTTCCTCTTGCTCCAGGCAAAACTTCCACAGAAAGAATGAATGAAAATTGAGTTATAACTTCAGCAGTTGGCCCATTTTAGAAAAAGCCTGCAATGCACTGGATGTAGTAATATAATTAGCCTATAACCTCTTCCTTGCAAATTCAGGATAGACATGCTACAGAGTGCGATGGGCTTGCTTCTTCACTCTGTTACAGCAGCTATGACCCATGGGGCCTGACCCATGACTGGGTCCCTTAGGTGCTACCACTGTAACAACAACAACATAAAACATATTCAACCACAAGCATGAAATAGTGACAGAACACATGGACCACAGCAGGCCAGATTCTGATCACATGCACACAGCTGTAAACCTGGAGTAACTCCATTGACTTCAGCAGAACCCATTGCATTAAACTTCAAAACCTCTTGCCTCCTCACCACAGGGATACGGTCTATTTGGATCACATGTGCCTGATATATATATGGCAACAAAGCCAGCAGACTTAGAATGGCATGTTTACGGACAACGGATGACACAGATATTTGTGTAAATAACCCTTGCTTTTGTTTCATGGTCAAAGCTACAGGAGCATCCTGTTGTAATTTATAGACTACAGAAAGCTTTCTCTAGGTTAAAGTTTTTTCATTCTCTTGTTTTCACTATGTCTATAGTAAAGAAGCGAGGGATGATGCCTAATCCAAGCGATTTGACAGCCACCCTTAAATTACTTCACACTGTGGATATCTGTGCTGTATAGTAGAAAGAGATTGCTCATTTCTCATATTGATTTACACGAGGCAGTGTAGTGAACATACAATTAATAGTTGACTTCATTGGAAGCCAGCTGTTAGCCCCATAATTTACAATGGGAACAGTTTAGTTTAAGAATAAGAAGAATTATACTAGTAGCAACTGTATTTTTAGTATTTTAAAGGTCAAATTCAACTTTAATTAAAGTAGTTATGGATTGAAAATGGTGTTATTTCCTGGTGCCTGGTGCAGTGTGTATGTGCTAGTGAGCTGTACACGCTAAGGTGAGAATGGGGTTATTTAAAAAAATAGTGTGTGAGATTCCTAGAATAAGGATGGAATTTTTCCCACATGGCAAATCAATCAGAAGTTCTGGTGTGTGAATTTCTGAACCCATGTTTTATTTCCAAGATCAATTAAAAAGTTTCTTTGGCCACAAATCAGGAAAGTATCCCTCTTCAGGAAAACACTTCAATAATCATATTGAAGACAATGGGACTTGATCACATGCTTGAAGTTAAGGTCATGCTGAAGCGCTTTCGTCAACTGGGGTCTTTGTGAGTATAATGCAAATCTGAATCTGATACATGGACACCCACCAAACTCCAAAACTGTATTCTTTTAATAGTTTTAACTGTTCAAAAAGGTGTTTTTTAATTAAGAAACCTTTTGTTTCTAACTTTTTACTTGCTATAGAATTCAAAGAGAAAGGATTTTTAAAGCATTTAAGTGACTTAAGAACAACTTCTAAGATAAAATTATAGAGTACATTTTTCAAAAGAAAATAAATGACTTAGGAATCTCATCCTTATTGAAAGTCAATGTGTAAGTTACTCATAGGCATTATTTAAAATCTCACATGAAGGAAACTGTCTTTTCATGAGGAAATGTCCATCAATAGTGTACTTCATTTTCCTAATATAAATATAGAAATGCAGGGGATGAGGGACAGTATTAGCAAACTTGTGTAGTGGAAATACCTAGATGAACCAATGATGATGTCATTTTGCACTTATATAAGGCCCACTGATACACTGTTGAAGCCAGAGAATTTTTTTATTCATTTCAACAGATGCAGGATTAGGACAATAATGCCTCATATATGTGGCCCTCAAAGCACTTTACAAATATCAATATATCAGTTTTCAAAGTACCTTGTGAACTGGTTCAATATTATTACATTATATCGATGGATGAACTGAGACATGAAAAATTTGAGGCCAAAACTTTCAAAAGTGTGTGCTTAAAAGTTAGGCATTTAATACCATATTTAGATACCTAAATAACGGGCGGGGGGGAGGGGTTCAGAGACTGCGAGTCCTAACAGCTGCCACTGAACTCAATGAGTGCTCAGCATCTCTGGAAATTAGGCCACTTATTCAGGTGTCCAAATATGGATTTTTGGTGCCTGACTGCAGGCACCCACGCCTCAAAAGTTGGCCTTAAGTGATTTGCTCAACATCACAGGGGAAGTGAGTGGCAGAGCTAGGAATAGAATTCAGGAGTCCTTTCTCCCAGCCTCCTGCTCTATAACTACTCCATTACCCTCTCTCTCAATTGTGTGGACCACACACCATTCCAGGAGAACATTAAATAATTGGACTTTCCTCCATTTTGATGAGGAGTTTGTTTTAGAAAGCTCTGCTGCATTCATATATTGTTTTAGTTTAGAAATGCATTCATTCTGCAGAGCTATTATTGTATATCTGGTCAATATTTTAAATAGCATTCTACCTTTCGGTGTACTTGAAACTTATACATCAAACATACATTTCTATGTCAGGAATTAATTGAAGAGTACATCACTTTAGTACTTGATATTATAGAGTCTGCATTTCTATAAGGATCAGGATTAAAAATTAAAACAATTAAATCCAATGGACATCCATTCATGCCTCTGATATGCTTTCTTATATAACTTGAAGTTTGTCCTTGCTTCATCCATTCTCTGAGATTCTTGTGCAGCAGGGGATATTTAATGAAAAGTGAGAGAAATATGCACCTTTGGGAAAACTGAAGATCATTGCATTGTTCTTGATAACCATAAATGTATAATCAAAACAAGCACTGGTTTAGCACAGTGGCTCTCAACTTTACAGACTACTGTACCCCTTTCAGGAGTGTAATTTGTCTTGCATACCCCCAAGTTTCACCTTACTTAAAAATTACTTGCTTACAAAATCAGACATAAAAATACAAAAGTGTCACAGCACACTATTATTGAAAAATTGCGTACTTTCTCATTTTTACCATATAATTATAAAATAAATTAATTGGATTATAAATACTGTACTTACATTTCATTGTATAGTATACCGAGCAGTATAAACAAGTCATTATATGTATGAAATTTTAGTTTGTACTGACTTCGCTAGTGCTTTTTGTGTAACCTGTTGTAAGACTAGGCAAATATCTAGATGAGTTGATGTACCCCCTGAAAGACCTCTGCGTACCCCCAGAGATATGCATACACCTGGTTGAGAACTACTGGTTTACTGGATGTAGAAAATTGTCAGGCAAAGTATATTTGATGACCACAAATCACCTACATTTTGTTATGAATCAGTTTGTGCCCAGCATACTTCCATTTCAGGGGGTTATAGGTAGGAGATAAAATGCCTTTCATCGGATGAACTGATACAGAAAAAAATCAGACTGCCCTTTCCTCCCTCCACCCCCATGCCCCATTTAGTGGAACCATCGTTTCTAGAAATGAATCAGAACCAAACCTCAGTGAAATATTTCATTATTTTACATTTTCCTGAGCCTCATTATTTCTGGCCGCTGGCCAAACCAGGATGAGATACTACCAGAAAACACTAAAGAATGCCTTTTGTCCAAAGATATCCTGCCATATTTTGCAGATGCCAACGGTCTGGAAAGTTTGTAAAAGCTTTGGATAAACATTGGCACTTTTGTGTGCTGCTTATCCAAACTGGACCTGAACTCTACAAACATTGCGAAGTTTTCCCACCACTAGGCTACATTCAAGGGCAACATTCAATAGCGGTGTTAGTGCATCAATACACTTACCTTAGTCTGCATGGACCAACACTTATTTTCAGTTCTAAAACCACTATAGTCTTGTCCATCAGCTCAGATCTGTGGGTACAGCAAAGTGAAGACAAAATTGATCGATATCACAAGTCTGAGTGGAACAATAATGATCTTGAATAGAAAAACCTGTCTTAATGTTATCTATAAAGGACCTGTAGTGGGTAGTGATAAAATTCATTTTTATGTGAGCAATACCTCAGCCATTGGAAATCTGTGCATGGTCCCTTTGACTTTTGGGGGGCCCCCGCATAGAGTCAAGGGTGAGATTTGGCTCTGAATGTGCAACAGTGTTGGAATTGAACCTTTTAAAGGTGGAATGAAGTACTCATGACAAGGTGGTGTATTGAAAGTCCTGAAGATGGACGTCCTCTGTTCCCCCATGATCTGCTAATATACCCATTATGTTCCAGAGGGACTAATGTAGGGCTGAGAGGGTAGTTCAGTCTCCTTGATTTCTTGAGTGAGGCTGCTACAAAGGATGCTAATTAATGCCAATGGTGGTGATTGGTTTTTCTATGTGGACACTCTTTATGGGGAACCAAACCGAAACCCCCGTACTTATTTCACAGAGTGCACCAAAACAGTCATCAGATAGCAACAACTTTCAGCCACTAGCAACCTGGACTGGATTTGAACCAGTGACCTACTGCTTAGCTGAAAGCTCTGCGAGAATCATCTAATCCCTCTCTGAAAGACACTTCACACCTCTATTAGACTTTGAAATTCCCCTCTCACGTTCAGCCAATAGCACCTGTCACATGGTGGCTTGAAAATTAGACTAGACAAAACACTACAAGATACATTGCACAGAATGGTCTTGCATTGGCAGAGGAATGGACTGAATGATTTAGTAGGTTTTTTCCAGCTGTAACCTCTATGATTGTATGATGCTGCAATACACTAAACTGAGCCAAATGCAACATTCAGAATAATAAACAGAAATTCCACATGATTAAAAAAAGTTTCTCAGAGTTAATATGAGGATGAGCAACACACTGGGTCAGAGACTGAATTAACCCAAACAAGGCGAGGGTCTGATTTTAAATAATCATTCCAGTGTCTGATTACAGCTGCATGCCCCTGCTGTTTAGAGGAAAATATGTGTATTATTGGCATTCATGCCATTATTTTTGTGTGTTTAACAGTGCTGCTCATTAAAGAGCTCAAATCTCGATTATTTTGCTCATTAACCTCAAGAGAACTATTACTGTCTGCATCTAATTATTGTTGGGACACAAGGATTCAATATTCAACTGAAAACTAATGAAAATCTCATGGGGACATACCCAAGGTAAGGGAGAAATTTGATTCTCAGAAAACATCTCCATATAAAAATGTGTAAACTTATGCTTTAATGGGCAGCAGTTCAATCTTAAAAGCAGTGGGGGACTCAGATATATATTACCAGACTTTTCATTGACTTTGATGGTCTTTTGGATTGGCCCCTATTTGCTCACAAAGGGCTTTACCAATCCAACATCTCCATGTGTACACATCTGGCCTAGCAGCAACAGCTCCACTAATAGTACTGCAGGATGGACCCTGGGGTGGGTGGGGAGGGAAATGCTTGGGCCCACACATTTCTTACTTCATGTGCAGCCCTGAAAAACATAATCCTTGGCCTGCTCTAAGGCAGCAAGTAGAACACAGAAAAGCCTTTCACGGAAAGTCCATGACTCAAGTCACATACATTCAATTGAATTTCAACAGCCCTACAAAAATAACAGAAGAAGAGAAAAAATATTGGAGAAGACTGGAATGTGGATCCAGGAGGTCTTATCTCCCTTCTTCTCATTCCACTTCTGCTCTTCTAAGTCGGTGGATGACAATAGTCAACAGGGGTGACTATTGGCTTGATCCAAAGTCTGCTGAAGTTAATGGGAGGCATTCCATCAACTCAGTGGACTTTCGATCAGGCCCTACTTGTCCATCCCTCTCAAAGACTGATTCTTTCAGCACAAAGTACGAGGTAGCAGAAAGTGTTCTATCTGCACAGGTAGAAAGAAGGTGTGTGAATTTTATTATTTTTATTACTAATGACTTTTTTAATGGGGTGCAAGGGAAGGAAGTTCCTTGCAAGTGAAATTATATCAGTTTAAACAGTAATTCCTAATCCCTAGTCCAAAACCTGTGTTTCATTCTTTGAATGTATTCATCCGGCTAATGTAAAGCAGACTAGAAGCTTGGACCAATAACCAAAATTTTGCTGTTTATCTTGTTAACCTTTACTGGGGATTAGGACACTTTTGTGGTTGGGATTAGGCTACCTTCTCTCTGCTTGATTGTTTTAAGATCTTTACTGATCTTATTTCTACCCTATATCTTTTGGGTTTTTGCATGATTTTAAAGGAAAATTTGGCATGAGGCAGCTCTCTTGTTAAAGCTGAATAGTCTCTCTATTCTCCTTTCTAACACAGGGTACATGGCTTTGTGGGGCAGTTCCTCAGATGGCATAAACTGTGATATTGGAGCGATGATGACTTATACCAGCTGAGTCTCTGCCCCTGGAAATTTATCAGGTACACAATGTTTGGGTAAAAGGCAAGGGGATATAAGAAAGGGGGAAAATAGCAAGTTACCTTCTTATTTCAGTATTGGTTATCTTATAAAAAGTGGATGAATTACACCAGCCTAATGGAAATTTTAATTTCCATGACCAACTTTAGGCAGCTCAGTGATCATCCCCTAAAACTTGGCAGCATTACAAGGATCATATTTTCACACAGACAAACTGTTCTTCAACAGTTTTCCCAAATGTATTAGTCACTAGCAGAATGCTGTTCTCTATCAGGCCTACTTACCCTTTTGAAAAAATCATCTTCTATCTAGATGTAACCAATAGAGTTCTACAGTAATTTAACAGGATTCTATAGAAACTACTCTATCAACCTAGAGGTCTGAATTTTCAAAAGTGACTAGTGATATGTTGAGGGAACTGAATTTCACACAATCCGTTGTCTACTTATTCTGTCCCCTTTCCTCTCCTCTCAAGAGTTGGGTTTTTAATAGTAGGATATAGACACAATCACCTTTTTACTTTAGTGGTCAAAGAATGAAAACAAAAACATAACTATGAAAGTGCTCCCTTTTAATGGACTAACTAGAAACAGGGCAAGCTGTTGAGGTCCTATGTCTCTATGAGATGAGGAAAGCAGAACAGGTGAAGTAGGAAATATAGACTCCCATTGTCTTCAATTAGCTTTGGATCAGGTCCTTCCTGAATAAAATGCAGTGTCAAACTTTGTAAGAGAAATAGACATCACAAAGGAACTTTACAGAGAGATGGAGAAATAAAGGCAGGCACACACATGACTTGGACTTTCTCTGTGACAGCTGGGTTACAGTGACAGGAAAGGCTCTATCAATTAGTATAAAAAACAGAGGGCCAGCTCCTCAGTTGGAGTAAATTGATTTAATTGGAGCTATGTTGAGTATGCCAGGGGAGGATCAGGTCCAGACTCAGTATAGAATTGAGGTGAACCCAAGGAAGAGACAGAAGTGGATGTAATATGTTTGGAGTTCCTGAAGAAGGGGCCAATCCTGTAATCCTTACGAATGTGAATAATCCTGACATTCCTGGGGAGAGGTGAAAAGGATTTGGCCCAAAGCATGCAACTGCATTTCCTTAGCTACACTGGGATCTAGTGTTTTCTTTTTACTAGATAGGAACTGTTTGTTTGCAGGTATATGTACACATACACATACAGTCGTTTATGGCAGTATATTGAAGAGACGTGAGATTAAGCACAACCGCCAGCTGTTTACAAGGGTCTGCAATAAAGAGAAACTGAACATCCCCATCCCTCCATCTCTCAGACAAAGAGCACTGCATAAAAGGTATAGGAATGTCTTGCTAACTAGAACAGTAATCGTCAGGGAACTGCAGGCAGAGAACTGAGCCATGGAGCTTCCAGATAGGAGGGATTATTTTCTCTCTCTCTTTTTGATTGATTTGGTTCTGATCGTTCAGTTGTTGTTCATATTATAGCATAAATACTTCCACTGCTTACTTAAAATTGATCATGGCACATGATTTCTCCTAACAGGATACCCTCTGCCTCCTCTCAAGCAAACATTTATCCTTGTATAATACATTAGAAAAATCTGAAAAATTCACACAGGTTTTGGTTGTTTGTTTGCTTTTTTCCTTTGCCAACAAAAGAGTTGTCAAAAGTGATGTTTATAATAATTTAATGGATTATTTGCTTATTAGATATTAATCATTCTGCTGTGGCTGAGGTCCATGCTGGTGCTCCTCTACTAGAACAGTGATTCTGATCTCAATTAGATTATGTCTCTTTCCTTTACCTCCCCATAAATCATTCCAGCAAACTGAAATTAACAGCTACTGGAGCGCATTAATAATCTGCCTCACACATTGGAAAATGCATTAGCCGGAACCCTCCCATCGCTCTGACAGTTAAGCACATCATTTTGTTTATGAAATATAAACATTTCATGGAAGAGATCTCACACATTTCTCCAGGCCTTGTGACAGCTAAAATGATTGCCCACAATTGCCAGGCAGTCAAGCGCCCAAATAAAGTTTGTTTAAAGCCATGGCTCTGTGACTGCCCCATTTTCTCAGGCATTTAAAAACCAACATTTAAAATAAAACTGTGCTATGTCCACAATCCATGGGGAAGGAAATGACTATCTATGTATCAATGAGAGCTGCATGGAGGGCAGAAGTTCCACTTCTTGAATGATTTTCAGATTTTGAAATTCTTTATGAAGGGAAATCCCTACATTTTTTTCCATTTTAAGTTGAGTTGATTGAAAGGTTTTGTTTTGGCCAATTAACATTAAAAGGAACAAATTAATGTTGCATTTTAATTTTAAAAAAAGTTTTATATCATAGATTTGAATTTTTTTCTTTTGTATAAAAATTCAGAGCAAAAAGTCATTTTAAAATGAAAAATCCAAACGTTTTGTTCCAAAAATGTCAAAATGGGATGTTTTGACTTTGTTGGAACTCCTCCCCCCCACCCCCCTCCGCCCGTTTCCTTCTGAAATGAAGTTGTGGTGAAGCTGACCTGATTTCATGCAGCATTTTGATTTTGACAAAACTGCATATTCTGATGAAATATGGTTCCATGGACATTTCTCCCAGCAGCCCTAGTATTTATAGCTATTATCTTCATTGGTGTGTTTTTAGGTTGTACATTAGCCAAGAGTTGGAGATTTTATATAACGTACAGCTAGAACTAAAACAAAATAGCTCTCAGAACTGTATGCATCATATGCCACCTTAGCAGCTCTGTAATCTTCTTTCAGTGTTCTGTCCTCTCCTTAAGATATTTATTTCTTCAAATGTGCTGTATTTATTAGTCAATTTGGACCCTAATTCTGCAAAGGGAACCATCCACCTGAGTGGAACCTCATACTTAATGTGGAGTCCAATTGACTTTAATGGGATTCTGCATGGGCTCAAGTGTCCAACAGTACAGATCCATTTACAGAATCAATGTTTTAGTTTGTAAACAATTTGACGACGGGGCAGTGTATTTACTCGCTATGTACAGTGCCCTGTACGCCTGTGGTATCATAATCAAATATTAAATAATAAGTATTTTTATATTGTGTTGTCCTTTAGGATTTTAGGTACAGATTTTTAAAGGTATTAAGATGTTGCTGTGCTCAGCTTTGTAACACCTAACTGATTTAGGAGCCTAAGGATCATTTTCACAAGTGATTTAGGACCCTAAATCCCATCGATTCTCAATGGGATTTAGGCAGGGCTGGATTTAGGGGCAGGTGACCCAGGCCAGGATTCAAGCCTTACGATGCTGTTTTTGTTGTTAGCGACAAAAGGGAAAATAGAATGTCTGAAGTAATATGTTTCAGGTGTTCTGTATTTGCCTATATATGGCATGAATAAATACAGATTTACAGATCCTAGGATGCAAAAATTTATTATCTTATATGACAGGGATAAATCATACATGCAAATCACACATCACGTGAAACGGGCTATGAATGCAATAAAAAATAAGGTATTCAAAAGTTTAACAAATGGAGGCGAAGGGAGTGCTGAAGATGCTCCTTGCCTGGGGCGCCATTTGGTCTTGGGCTGACCCTGGATTTAGGCTCCTAAAGGATAGGTGCGTTTTATAAAGAGAGAAGAAAAAACACCCAACAAAATCTGTGTGACTGTAGTGGGGGCCCTCACCCCTGCAATGCCCCCTGGCATCCCAGCGCCATACTGAAATTTGTGTCCCTGCCTCAGTTTGCCTGAGTGAGGGCTTTAATAGTCCAATAAGGCTTGTATATTGAACAGCACTCCTTCGGGGGTCTAGTTTATTCAACCCCAAAGGCAGAACAAAACACAACTAGGCTTCCCCCTCAGCTTCTCTGGCACATACCAGGCAGTCTTCCAAACTGCCTTTATAGGCAGTCCTTATGGGCTTCCTTAAGGTGGGAATTTCCCACAGCTCTCCTCTGTGGAGCTGGCACTGTGGTTCAGGCCAGTGGCAGGGCTTTAGCCAGCTTCTCCTCCAGCTGTGCCTTTTTACCTCAGGGTGGGAGGGTTCGGAGGGGGATCAGGGCTGGTGCAGGAGGTTAGGGATTGGGAAGGGGTCCCTCCCTTCACACCAATGCGCTGGATTGGGCATCATTTGGCACCAAGTTAGTTCTGTTTATGAATCTGTTATATTGCTCATCCAGTAACATAATTAGCAGTAAAACCCATGCTTCTAGGAGCATTATTTTGGCTGTATATAGTTCTACATATGCTTGGATTAACTGACCATAGACTTTGCTCTGCAAACTTTCCTCCCCCTCCCACAGCTTATAGGGAACCTATTTGCTCAAGGCCAAGATTTACAGGCTTGATCTACAGTATTGATTAAAATTGGCTTTTCATTCTATTGCACTGTGTACAGCAAATTTCAGTTTTCCGGATACCAAAAATGTTTTGGCTGCCTGAGAATTAATAGTGGGTGAAGGCCAGCTAGTGGGATTCTCTCACCACAGTATGAGAAGGGCAAGTGAAGGTAAAGGTGGCTGAATTGCAATTGCCGTTGGAGCCATAACACACTGTTTTTAGACTTTTTGGTATGTTGGTCTTTGAATGCTCTAGTTCCCTGAATTTCACATTTGCTCTTAACCTGAACTCCAAATTTCCTAATTTTCAAACTTTTTAGTCATAAGCATGATACTGTTGTAAATAAATAGATGTCTATTGGCAACTTTGGGGGCAGACTCAAACGAACTGCTGCAGGGAGGTTTGGACAGTCCCACCCTGTGCCCTTGAGAATCTGGGTGTTAGAGGTGAAATTCATTCCCAGGAGAGAGCAGGCGATGTTTCCCACTGCCACCATCCCTCAGAGTTCCCGCCGCGACAGGGAAGCTTTGCGTTCCACCCAGGAGGCTGCAGCATGAATAGACTCCATCGGTGCACAACCGGGCAGATGCTGGTTTACACAGTCGGGTGAATCTGTCTGTTTAACCCTAAAACTTTAAAAGAAACAACCTACACTTGAAATTCTGTGGGGGGGTGAAAGGCCAACCCTGACAGGAACTACAGGTTGTTTATTGTCCAGAATTATTCAGGTATGCTGAGGAGGGCTGGTTGGAGAAGTCCACTACTGTTCATATGATTTCATTTGGAATCCCATACTGCATACAGCATAATGGGATGTGAGATAGATAGATGTGATAGATGTGAGACAATCCTACATTTCACACCATCACCTAATCCAGTGACACAGGATCTCTTTCCACAGCATCCTACATTGTCTAGATGAAAGAAAGATAGAGACGGGGTGTGGCGCTGGCTGCTCCCTCCACTGCCCAGCACCACGTACTCCTCCATGAATCATGCGTATATTTTATCGAGTGAGTGGCCATTGATTAGTATTTATTTTTCCTCTCCTGTAGGAAGCTTTTGAGAAATGTTTTACAATTTATGATGCTTATCAATGCTTTTCACTCACTACATAAGCGAAAGTATGAGGAACATATTTCATGATGAAGTGGGTTTCTAGTTAACAGGACAAAATGAAAGCAAAGTCATAGATCAGCGTCATATGTCAAGAGAGAAAAGGGTTCAATTTATTGTAAATAATATCCTAGTTGTAAAAGAATGTAACAGAGGAAACTGAAGCCTTGATTCAGGAAAGTATCACTAATCAGGAAAGACTAAACCATGTACTTAATTTTAAGTAGGTGCTTAACTAAATTGGAGCCTGACTTATGGGAAAAAAAGAATTACAAAGGATCTTTTACTTTGACACTATTTTGCTGCTGCAATAATCACATTAACTAACATTATATACTCAGAAATACCTCCTGACATTATTAGCAATGTAAAATATCTTGGAAATAGCTGTGACAAGAGACGTCTTAGATCTGTCAAGCCGTGAGTCACATTTGTTACAACAAATATTTTCTTTGATACTTGAATGTTGCAGATAATGGGAAACAGGATCTAATGCTGGCCTATGTAAAAGTTGTGGGGATGAAAACACAGCATCCAGCTTGATTTTTGTTTGCAGGTTTGACCCTGAGAGACTGAGAGGAGCTTTGTGACTTCTAAAGTGAGCAAACATTGGGGTCACATAAGAAGCATAGTCATGTGTCTTTTTTTTTTTTTTAAATACAAGGTAAGGTTTTTTTCCCACAGGAAAAACTTTGTCTGGAAGTTCCAATCTTTATCAGCACACACTGTTGTCTTTGTCAACCTGTGTATTTATCAGGGGAAATGCAAACCAGTTTGTTTCTTCATGAGTAGCCTTTCCAACTAAATCCTCACCCCTCTTCTTCCTGAGTTAGCTGTTGGCTCTCAGGGCTGGATTTTGATTCCCTTACTTATTCTGAACAGCAACTTACTCCACCAGTAGCTCCTTTGAATTTCACTAGGGCTACTTGTAGAATCAGGTGTTTCACCGTATGAGTAAGGGGCTAAGAATCTGGCCTTGAGCTAATACAAGACAAAGTTTGTTTCTATTTCCTATTTCTTTCTGGGGGACTTGGAGTCAATAAATATGAGTGGAAATAGTCCTGGTTCACCCCTCCCACTAGTTTTATCTTGGTAAACCCATTGATATCAGAGGAGTTACTCCTGATTTCTGTTGGTGTTGGTGAGAAAGAATAAGGCCCAGGGAATATGGAATTATAAGTATACTGCAAGATTTTCAAAAGTAACTAGGAAATTTGGGTGCCTCAACTTGAGCCACTTTAAATTGACCTGTTTTTAATGGAGTGGGTACTCAGCACTTTCTGAAAAAAACAGGCCCCTTTGAAATGTCTCAAGTGTGGCACCAGAAATTAAATGAAAATCTTGGTATGCATCTATATCCATATGCATATATATCATTCTATATACATATTTGTACACCTAAAACAATTTGAGTAAGATAGAAGTGGGCATACAAGCATCTTACAAGGTCTTTTTTTTTTATAGAGCCCAAATACCAGGGAGCTATAACTTCCTAAGTTTTAGTGGCTCTCACTGTGAGTTCAGAGATGCTAATGGAGAGCCTAAAACAGAGGCAGTCAATAAGCAGACCGTGGGCCAAATCCGGACCACCAGACACTTTTGAACAGATCCCAAAATCTATTTACTTATTATCATAATTATTATTTTTTAGTTTTCTCTGCATCCTGGACCTTGGACCTTGACCAAGAAATTTGGACCTTTACAAAAAATAATTGACTACTCCTGGCCTAAGACATACTCTACCAGCCTTCCCTTCTCTTCCCCACCCCCAATCTGAGGCAAATAGTAACTTGTCTTTCATTGGTTTTGACTAGCTGGGAGCACATTTTTAATTTGTCACTTTCAGGTTTACCATTCAATACAGAAGCTCAGATAAAGTGGAAACAAATGGAGCTTACTGCAGAAGTGTCTTAGCATGCCCAATGCACTGTTTACCTTTAATAGAACCACTACTAAAAAATGGAATGCACTGGCTCATTTGCTATTCCTTATTACTGCACAAGACAATGAGACCAATCCCATGAGTTGCTGAGCATTTCTGGTGACAGTTTGGGCTCCCACTGAAGTCAATAGGAGATCAGGGCACTCAGCACCGTTGAGTTCAATATGGAGTGACAAATAAAATGATGAGAGTAAAATCTTATATTTTTATAGCATCTTCCATCAGAAAAGATACCTAAGTACTCTGCAAACTGCATATATCAGAATGGCTTCATCCACCACATAAATTAAGCTACATCTGGGCTAGAACTCAGCAACTGTTTACCAGCAAACAACTACAACACCCAGTGGTTAAGACCAGGAAATAAAGATGATGACTGCGTCAGCTCTATGTTCTAGCTCTATGTTCTGCCCAAACCCACATTAAATAATATCATTTCTGGGGTGGCTGGATTTCAGCAAAACCAACAAAGTTGTAGGACGCCTTTACTTAAATAGTATTAAAAACTGTACAGAATCTTTTCTGGCAGCTCTTTGCAATTGTCCCCCATAGAGACATCCTCAGCTGGTGTAAACTGGCACCATTCCTTTGATTTCAATGGTGTTATGCCAATTTACAAGCTGAGGATCTGGCCCAGTGTCTCCCTACTATATTGGAATGTATTCAACCAAAGAATTTGCTAGTCTTTGCTAGTTATGGCCTTTCACAGTAATGACCTTATTTATTGCCTTACTTCAGGGACATTTAATTGCTGGGCCCATATTCACAGTATGTACAAGGAGCAAACAGCATTGTGGTAATCAATGTAACAAACGTTATGGTACATTTGGAAATATCCTCAGTACACAGATGTCGGTGGTGTGCATGCAACATAACTCCAGCATCAGATACAAAACCACAGCTGCATGTTGGGATACTCTCTGTGGGACAGTTTCTGCCTGGCCTGTACATGGCTGCAAAGTTGGGATGTGGTGCAAGGAGCCTGCTGCGTAGTTGGATAAGTATAAGGCAAAATTGCAGACCCCGCGCTACCTTAGGTTTGTACTTCCGCGCTACTCCCCTAGGAGCATACAGTGCCTCAGAGAGAGTGGGGAGGTATGAGTAAGAAATGAAGTCAGTGCGGAGAGAGGGAAGGAAGCTGAATCCCATGAAAGGGTGTAGAGGTGGGATGTTTCAGTGCTCCCCCTAGGGCAGTGTGCTTCTGCAATTGCTTTGCTTTATAGACACAATCTAGCCTTCTGTGATCCAACAGCAGCTACCTTATTCCTCAGGGAGAGGATTGTATTTTTAGTTCCTGTTTGTTCCCCCTTGAGAGCCAACTGCCCAGTCCACTGTGTGAGAGGGGGCACTGAAAAATTTTGATATTGTGAAATTTTGAACTGCATTAAGTTGGCTAGAGCTTGGGATGGGAGCTTATTCAATGTTTAGAACTCCAAATCCATCCATCCATATGTAATTATAGGAGGGATTGCCATAGCATATCTCCCTAGCGATAGAACCCTGGGATCTCAGAGTATGAGACTGAATTTGGGATCAATTTATCTTGCATAGGACTATGGAAGTGCCAGGGGGGGCAGCCTGGGTTATCCCATCATTTTCTAAAATAACATCTCAACATGTTGATATTAGTTGATACTGATAAAGATAGTAAGTTTGATATTAGATACTGATGGACGGGGATAACCCATTTTTGCAATTAAATAGTTAAAAAGAGGGGTTAACAGCTAAATTGGTAGGAAAGCCCCATGTCCAGTAAACTCCAATTAATTTATTTCCTAATGGATATTTCTATCCAAGTGAAATAATGTAGGGAAAAGCTGATAGTTCTGTCAAAGACTGTGCATGCTTGTATGTATGTGTGTGCATGAGCGCACCCGGGTGTGTGTAAGCATGTGTGTGCGCACACGGATATGTGCCCATGTCTGTCTGTACAGCTATGTGTACATGTGCACATGCATGCAGACACATTTTCTGTGTTGGCCCAACTAAATTTATTTTAGCTCATATAAATAAAATCATGAGCAGAATTACTCTCTGTAAAAGTATTTACAGAATAACTTTACACTGTTGATGCCTACAGGCAAAGAACGGAATGCTAAAGTTTATGATGTATAATGTTTTCGGCTATCATGGCCCCAATTTGGACAAACCTGCCATTAACACCGGTGTGGCAGTTATTTTACTGGGGGTGACAGATTGTGAGGTAGGGAGAGTAATTCAGACTATTACCCAGGTGAAGGCATGAAAGCTCAGTGATATATGAAGACCACTTAAATTCATTGTATCTTGTACATCACATCTTTGATAGATTATAGCTGTGGCATTAAAATGGAAATGGTTTCTCTGAGGCCTGACAGGGGCTGGGGTGACCTATGACCTCCCTCTGAGGAATGTGACTGACCGAATTATCAGTTAAGAGAAAAATCTATGGGGAATAGACTCACAGTGATGGAGAATCCACCATGCATATATGTTTTTTTTTAACTTTCGGTTTGATTGAAAGCTGCAGTGCTCAGACCTTCCCCCCCCAACCTACCTCTTCCCTTCCCCCATCCTACAGCCAATCCCACACTGCTCCGCTCTGATTTCATATCAGCAGGGCCCCTGATATTGATTGAAAAATTGTTATTAGAGATAGTAGGCCCTCCTGCATGCTGCCTACTGATTTAATTTGGAAAACATTTAATTTTATGAAGCGGTAAATGATAGTGGCACGCTCTCTCATGTTAGGGAGCAGCTGGCTCTTTAGCTGTTCGCCGTCACTAGTCCCAAGTGTCCTCTTTGCAATCATGTGTTCCCTTCCCCTTTGCTTAACAAGTTATTTCAATTTCTAAACGAATGCTGAACAAGAGAAAGACAACATGCAAATTGAGAGCCAAGCCGCCATTCACACATGAAAAAGTTCCCCTGGAATTCCCTCAACTCTGCCCATCCCTCCCTCCCTCCCTCCCCTCTGCGTCTGTCATGAAAAAAAAAACAGAGTCCTTGTTCTCATCAGATTGTTTTTACCAATGACCTGACACCACCATCTATAATTAATTACATCATTTACATTAGACTATTGACTAAACAAACACATAAATCATAGGCAGAGTCAATAGATGCAGACATATTTAATCATGTTCTAAATAATGATTACTGCTCCCATAATGCAATAATTATTTTCAGCAGCTGACTTGAATTAATCTTCTGTCAAAGTGCCATCTGAAAAAAGAAAGTAGACCAAGACAAAGATTAAGAAGGTGGCATTGGTGATGGAGAAGCCATCCAATTTCGCTCTCCTTCTTTCCATCTTTCTCTTGCTCTCACTCCTTCTCTCAGGGCCTGATCCTCCAGGATGCTGAGCATCTCCCAAGAGATGCTCATGACCTCAGCTTCTGTTGACCTCCGTTGGAATGGTGGTAGCTGAGGACCTTGCAGGAAGTGCTGACCATCTTATAGGATCGAACGCTTTGTTTCTCTCTTGATCTCCCCATGTTTCTTCCATTCTTTCTTCCTCTTTCACCCCACTTCTCTTTTTAACTCTCTCCCTCCTCATCTCTTAGGGCCTGATCCAAAGCTCTCTGAAGTCAATGGCAAGACTCCCACGAACTTTAAAGGGTTTCTTTCTTTCTCTCTCTCTCTCCCCCTCCGTCCTTTGGAATGCACAAACTGTTTGAATACACCTTGGATGCACAAACAGCTTGATTTGCTCAGCACCTCTGAAAATGGGACCCTAAAGAGATAAGGGGCTAATGCATAGGGACTAATGCAATTAGCATGAACTTAACTCTCATTTTCTTAAAAGCATTTCAAAAGGCCTTTCATTAATTTGCAAAGACACATCTGGTCTATACTACCACATATACTCCTGGCACATTCTAATAATGACATCTGTGCAACACACTGAATGTGGAGTGGTGCTAAACTTCTCTCACTGATTTCAGCAGTGGTCCAATCATTCTCCCACTGAAGTCAATGGGATTTTTGCCATTGACTTTAATGGCAGTAGGATGGAGTCTCAGGTGCCCAGCACCTCTCAGGATTTGACCCCAAATGATTAGTTGATAGTGTCATGATAATTGAAGGATAGTATTATACCATGGAAAGAGGTAGGAAACCTAATTTATAAGGGCTGCTGCTGCCTCTGCCTAACGTAGACCTTAAAAGAACAGTTCTTGAAACTAGAAGCTAAGCATTTTGCACACAGGCTAAGCAGTGTCAGGAGAGGATACCTCTGCTTTGAATCTGCAAATGCCATGAGAGGGACCAGGACAGCAACCTGCCATGGTTATAATCCCAGCTCAGAAAGTCACAACTGACTTTTGGAAGGGATATAAACCCCCATGCCTCAGGGAATAAGCCAATCACTAACTGAGGGGGTAAGGAAGGAACTTTCCCTGGGGACATAACTGTCTATTGCAGGGTTTCTTGTATCTTCTTAGGAAGTAGCTGATACTGGACTAGATGGACTCCTGATCTGATCCGGTATGGCAATTCCTACGTTACTAAGGCAGAAGTCACAGCAAAAGCATGTCTGAAACATTTTAAGATATAGAACTGTCGAGGAAATCAGAGTCTGCAATGAAAACCTCTATTCTGATCAACATGCGGAAAAGTACGTAGATGATTTCCAGTCCCCCACCCCATATAGGAGTTTTCTGAGCAAGTGATTAAATCTTAGATTATTTGATAGCAACCTGATTATAGACACTTTTATAGATTATTCTATAATGTGCATAAAATGTGTGTGAAATGCTTATAATGTAAGATGTAAAAAAGAATGGACTGGTATAACAAACCACACTTGGAATATGTGACTCAGTATTGACAGTATTTCATAACATTGCACTTTTGAAAGCTCTTATAAAATGGGAGAATGGGGCAGTCTAATCTGAAATATTTATGAGAGGGTAATGAAAAAAAAAACAGCCATCAGTGTCGATGTTATAGTTTGGTTAATATTGTATGATGAGTGTGTTATAAATATAAATAAACAATAAGTATAAATAACAAATATAAATAATTATTAATATAAATATAAACCATCAATAAATAACAAAATATATACTTCAAGATGAGATGGAATAGAATCAGGACAGAAATCTAATACAAAATGATTTTTAAAACATATATTCAGATGTCAGATAGTTATTCTCTTCTCTTGAAATGTGGAGAAGAAAAAAATTAAATTCAAATACAAGTATTTTTCTCTTTTTTTCAAGTTGCATATGTTATCATCATCAAGGATAAAAATTCTTGACCTTTCAGATGGCACAAGCCTTTAATGACTGATAGGCACAAAGAGAATGAATTAAATTAAACTGCAACAAAAAGATGTGAGTCTAACAATGTGATTTTCCTCACTGGAACTATAGAGAAGGCACCCAACTATAAGCCATCAAGTGACTGGAGTTTTGTGAGAGCAATCTTCAGTTTTCAGACTGGTGTTTGTTGTTTTGTTTTTTTTAAATGATTAAAGAGTTTTATTGGCTTTACAGGTAAAGTATATTAATTAGAGAGATTAATGTGGCAGATCTCCTGAACAGGAAAGGAACACAGAGAATGACAAGGAAGGATGATCCTGTGGCTAAGGTCCTGGACAGGACTGGGACTCGGGACATCTGGACTCAGTTCCTGGCTCTGACACAGACTTCCTGTGTGACCCTGAGCATGTCATTTAAACTCTCTGTGTCTTAAGTTCTCCATCTGTAAAATGGGAATGATGCTCATTCCTTTCTCCCTCTGTCTGCCTTTTCTATTTAGAGTTAAGATCTGTGGAGCAGGTATTGTCTCTTACTATGTGTATCTACAGAGCCTAGCAAAATGGGGCCAGAGCTTGGTTGGGTTTTCTAGGTGATACTGTGGTAATGATAAGACAAAGAAAAGAAGAAATATTATGCACAATTACGATCATACAATGCTGGATCAGAAAAAAAATTAGCTTTGTGTCTGCACAGTTTTTACATCCTGACTAGGCTCCCAAAGTGCTGTTCCCTTCCCAGAATGCACTGGAGTCTCTTGGGGCAGTCTCTACTTAGGTTGTTGCAAAGTTCTACTCAGGAATCTGGAAAGGATACTGCCAGGACACTTGTGGAAGCCAGTCCATAAAACATAGGCAGGCTTGTAAGACTGATACAAGTGACTGTATCTGAATACTTCCCAAATTGATGAATTCACATTTGGCTTCCAGTTAAAAAAATGAGGTTCTGACTCTTCAAATTTATCTTATCTAAGTAACCTTGCATGTTATCCCCACATGCCCAACTCTAATGACATCATTAAGTCTGGGCCTTTCAACCCACATATTATCTTTTTCAATCCTCTGCTCCCCCGCTACCAATCCAAACACACTTGTTAACAGTGGATTCCTATTAAGAGAGAAGGGGCGGCGGTACAGATGCAGGCTTTCTCAGAGGGAGAATATATCTATATGTAGTAGCTGCTTGAAACCCTATTAATCAGAGCTATGATTTTACTTCCCACTCAAAAGTTTGCCTTGGTCAGGAGACAGTTCAACTACAATCTCATTCCTGCCTTTCTAACCCACTTTCCCATACTTCTGTGCTACTACGTGTTAAATCTGTGACAGATGTTAGGCTCATTGCTTAATGCACTACTAGAAGGTGCTCAGATCATACTGTACTCATCACTGTAGGAACACCTGAACAGAACAGAATGGACTAGACTAGACTACAATAGATAGAAATGAAACTCTGGGGAGTGGGTACAGGGGTGATCTTGACGAGCTGCATCAAGGTTAAAAACTATCTGTGTCTTATTTCCATTAAGATAGTTAACTTAAAGTAAAAAGACATTTTTTTTTTGCAATGAAAAAGTAGCTTAATGCAAGAAAGACAGAGAGGAAATCAGCAAAATGGGTCAGATTTTTCTCACAGTAGCCATGGCAAATAATATGTGTTAAGGAAAAAGAGGTAAAAAAATAGGAAAATGCATATGCCTGATTTAAAAGAAAAAACAAACTGTTTATGCCTGTTTAATTGTTCACTGTGCTAATTTGATTAGTTTTTGTTGTTAATTTACTTTGTTTTTCTTATCCAGTTACAGGAATTGGGCCTGATTTTCCATTGATCTGCACCTTCTTGAGTCATTTACACTTGAGCTGGTTGAAAAATGCAAAAGCAGTTTTGGAAAAAAAATCAATTTTTCAGACTCATTTTTCAGTGTCCAAAATTGAACCACTTTTCATTTTTTTTCAATTGTCCATAATGTTTTAAAAATAATATTATCAGTTGTTTTATTGAGCATGGTATTGAAATGATTGTCCACAATTTTTTTGAAAATGTTTCATAACTATTTTGATAATGTTTTCAATTAAAAAATGACAAAAAGTATTTTTAAAAAGTGCTACACTTTTGCTGAAAAATAATTTTAACAATGTTAACTAGCTGTTGCAAAAAAAATGCCACGTTCAAACCACCTCATTTTTTGTCCAAACTCCCCCACACCACACACACACCTTTTTGCTGGAAAATATTTAAACTCTTATTTGCACTAGTGCAAAGGGGTGTGAAAAAATACCATTCTGATTTGATTCTTTGCACTAATGTAAATGATTTACTATCCAAAATTCACTGTGACATAGAATCTGTTTGAGTGTGGTTAATTAAAAAATCCTGGGTTGCACAAGTTGTACTCCTTGGATCTGAAACAGTGTGAGTTCCAAAAGCCGCCTCAGCTGAGCTCTGGTGTTGCAAAACAAAAGCAGTGTTGTTTCGAATGGTGGGAATGGGGCTTGGTGAAGTGTTCTTGCTTTGGCATATCTCAAATATTAATCCAAGGGTCAGATCCTCAGCTGATGTAAATTGTCATGGCTCCAGAAGATACTGTCTGAAACTCTGCTCCTGGATCTTTGATAAAGAAATAAAACTCAACTTACAGATGGAGGTAAGCAACCAAGTAACAGGGTTATTAATAAAATTTTGTTAAATTTGCCATTTTAGGCCATATTTAAAAGCAACCTTTTAAAATGATGCTTTAGGAACACAGTTAACAGCAACGTGAGCTGGTCTTTGGCTTAATTAGATTTCACTCCCTTTACTTTGATGAAGCGATGACTTATTAGCATTCCAAAATGAGAGGGCAATGTAAATGTAAGTGGATTTTAATACAATCACTTTTGAGGAAATGTCAAACTTCATTGGGTACTTTTCTCTGCCCCGCTTCTCTGATGGCAGAGTTCAGCAGAGAACTGTGCCAAATTAATGAGCAAGGGACAGAGGGAATTTTGGAGTTAAGATAAAATAGTGGGCTGAATTCTCCTCTCCGTAACACCCATATAAATCTGGACTCACCCCATTGAAATCAATGAGGTGACTCTGGATTCACACTGGTGTAACAAAAAAACCAGGAGTACTTGTGGCACCTTCAAGACTAACAAATTTATTAGAGCATAAGCTTTTGTGGGCTATAGCCCACTTCATCGGATGCATTGAATGGACCATATAGGAAGAAGAGAGAGAGAGATATATATACATATATACAGAAAAGGTGGAATTTGCCATACAAACTGTAAGAGGCTAATTAATTAAGATGAGCTATTATCAGCAGGAGAAAAAAAAACTTTTGTAGTGATAATCAAGATGGCCCATTTAGACAATTGACAAGAAGGTGTGAGGATACTTAACATGGGGAATACATTCAATATGTGTAATGACCCAGCCATTCCCAGTCTCTATTCAAACCCAAGTTAATGGTATCTAGTTTGCATATTAATTCAAACTCAGCAGTTTCTCCTTGGAGTCTGTTTTTGAAGCTTTTCTGTTGCAGAATTGCCACACTTAAGTCTTTTACTGAGTGGCCAGAGAGGTTGAAGTGTTCTCCTACCAGTTTTTGAATGTTATGATTCCTGATGTCAGATTTGTGTCCATTTATTCTTTTGCGTAGACACTGTCCGGTTTGGCCAATGTATATGGCAGAGGGGCATTGCTGGCACATGATGGCATATATCACATTGGTAGATGTGCAGGTGAACGAGCCCCTGATGGCGTGGCTAATGTGATTAGGTCCTATGATGGTGTCACTTGTATAAATATGTAGACAGAGTTGGCATCAGGCTTTGTTGCAAGGATAGGTTCCTGGGTTAGTGTTTTTCTTGTGTGGTGTGTGGTTGCTGGAGAGTATTTGCTTCAGGTTAGGGGGCTGTCTGTAAGCAAGGACTGGCCTGTCTCCCAAGATCTGTGAGGGTGAGGGATCATTTTTCAGGATAGGTTGCAGCTCTTTGATGATGTGCTGGAGAGGTTTTAGTTGGGGGCTGAAGGTGACGGCTAGTGGCGTTCTGTTATTTTCTTTGTTGGGCCGGGCCTGTCCTGTAGTAGGTGACTTCTGGGTACTCTTCTAGCTCTATCAATCTGTTTTTTCACTTCAGCAGATGGGTATTGTAGTTTTAAGAATGCTTGATAGAGATCTTGTAGGTGTTTGTCTCTGTCAGAGGGATTGGAGCAAATGCAGTTGTATCTTAGAGCTTGGCTGTAGACAAGTGACACCATCATAGGACCTAATCACATTAGCCACACCATCGGGACTCGTTCGCCTGCACATCTACCAATGTGATATATGCCATCATGTGCCAGCATATACATTGGCCAAACCGGACAGTCTCTACGCAAAAGAATAAATGGACACAAACGTGACATCAGGAATCACAACATTCAAAAACTGGTAGGAGAACACTTCAACCTCTCTGGCCACTCAGTAAAAGACTTAAGGGTGGCAATTCTGCAACAGAAAAGCTTCAAAAACAGACTCCAAGGAGAAACTGCTGCGCTTGAATTAATATGCAAACTAGATACCATTAACTTGGGTTTGAATAGAGACTGGGAGCGGCTGGGTCATTACACATATTGAATCTACTTCCACATTTAAGTATCCTCACACCTTCTTGTCAATTGTCTAAATGGGCCATCTTGATTATCACTACAAAAGTTTCTTTTTCTCCTGCTGATAATAGCTCATCTTAATTAATTACAGGTTTCAGAGTAACAGGCGTGTTAGTCTGTATTCGCAAAAAGAAAAGGAGTACTTGTGGCACCTTAGAGACTAACCAATTTATTTGAGCATGAGCTTTCGTGAGCCACAGCTCACTTCATCATCTGATGAAGTGAGCTGTGGCTCACGAAAGCTCATGCTCAAATAAATTGGTTAGTCTCTAAGGTGCCACAAGTACTCCTTTTCTTTTTTCTTAATTAATTAGCCTCTTACAGTTTGTATGGCAAATGCCACCTTCTCTGTATGTGTATATATATATCTATCTTCTTACTATATGTTCCATTCAGTGCATCCAATGAAGTGAGCTGTAGCCCACAAAAGCTTATGCTCTAATAAATTTGTTAGTCTCGCAGGTGCCACAAGTACTCCTGGCTTTTTTGTGGATACAGACTAACACGGCTGCTACTCTGAAACTGGTGTAACAGATAGTGGAATTTCTCTCAAGAGTATTTCTCATGGCAATTCAGCTTGTATCTGATGAGATACACTTGGGGCCACATCCTCAGCTAGTGTAAATTGATGCTAATGGAGCACACTGATTTACACCACCTGAGGATTTGAACTTTCATATTTATTCTTTGTTGTCGAACCTACCATATTAGGGACAACCAGACAGCTTCTCTCTCTCTGTATAGCTTGGGGGTGAAAGGGGCCCCTGAAAATGATCATCCAGAAGTCAGGGAAATTTGCACTCTGGAATGAAAACCTCAAGCAGGAAAAGCAAATCTGCTTAAATTAAATTAAATATTAACATTCGTGGCTTTTGCATTGCGCCATGCATGTAATGTGTGTGTTGTTAATGAACCGCAATTTATTTACACCTCAAACAAAGAGGATCCTCGCTGCCCTAAAGTAGTTAAATTGCCCTCTTCCTGGTGAAATTTATTGCCATTTAAACATGCCAAAAGGCCATTCTGCCGGTCATTACAATAATCTATCATTTCTGCAACTGCTGGTATCCTGTTCTGTGGTCAAATTCAATCTGAGAAGGGTCAACAGAATTTTTCCACCAAATGCTTCCCTCTTGACTGTCATCAATTTACTTTTGTCAACAAAAAGGGCATTACTACCGAATGAAATAGAAGATCCCCTTAAGACCTCTGGCAAACAGCGTGAGCTTCTCTGACATACAGCATCTCTTCTGCTTTCAGATGCATGTGAGAGAGATGTGGTGTGCATGCTTTGGCCACAACTGTATTGAATGTACGAGTAGAAAATCTACAACGTCAGCCTCCTTATACCCCAACAGTCCACAGCCACATGTAATTATAACTAACACTATTAACAACACAAAGCTCTCATTTATCAGCAAAATCGTACTTGGTATTAGGATATATTTTTCTTGAGAGATTAATGCTTGCTTCCTGCCTTAATCAGTGACTTCAGCTTTTTCCCACACCCTACTTTCCTGCCTTTAATATATTTGATCATATTGGTGCTAACTAGATTGCATCATGTCATGTCTTGTTGATCCAGTAATGATACAGTTCCAGACAGAGACATACGCATCAGGATGATGGCTCTGAGACTTAGAAAATCTATCAGACAGTGTCTAAAGGTGCACTCTACTACTCAATGATAGTTTTTCTACCCTTTAAGTCAGAGTCATTGCCATTTCAGCTAGATTTGAAGGAAGCAATAAGGCAGAGAGGGCTATCCACCTGTATCTTGAACTTGGCTCAGAAACAATTAAACAATGCTATGGAACATACTTAAGGATTAAATTCACCACTGGTTCACCAGGAAAAGTCCAGTTTTGACTTGCATTATTGGCATTTTTTTAGCTTAAAATGTTTGATGTCTCTGCCAGAATATCTACACTGAAAATTTACTCAGTTGCAAGGGTTAGGTGGTCCTAGAGTAAGTTGACACCACAGCTAGACTTTGGCTAGATATTTAAGAATTCTACAGATAGTACAGTGTTTCATGGAAGAGATACATTTGGGAATGTGTGTGTGTTTGTAATTGAAAGGGTGTCAGGAATCAACCTACCACACCTGTTTGAAGGGAATAATAAGTATTTATTATTGTATATTATTATTAATTTATATCACTATTGACATGTGTGTGATGCTATCAGACCAAGTGTCAGCTCATGCCAAAGGGCCTAGGCCTCGCTGAACACTGACAAATGCATAGCTGGAAAATAGTCTCACTCACCTGTGTGTTAGTACTGTTAAAATAGATATGGGAATGTGTTTAGACCTTATGAAACACTTGGGAATTGCTGTATGCATTAATCTCATTTATAATATCTGTACCTCATGTTATAAGGTAATATTTTTTTGCTCTGTAACTATAAAATGTTTGCTATGAAACCAGAAGCCAGCACAGTCAGGAGAGAAGCCTTCCTAAGTGCGAAATACTAATTTACCAGAAGAGGGGTCATCTCCTGCCCAACGAAAGAAGGCCCATTGGCATCAGACAATTGTGCAACATTAGCGGACAAAAGACTTTGTTGATGGCTCCTCTACACCACTGAGGAGGAGATGTGCACAAATGCTCACCCATCAGTTTGAGCTCTGGGGAAAGGGAATAAAAATCCCTGTCAACAAGAAATTGTTATCCTTATGCTGCTTGGCCTTCCCAGCAAGACTTCTAAGCATACGCAAGGGATCCCCAGGTATTTAGCATGGGTTAACCCTAAAGGACATATAGATTTTGCACATTACAGAAGATTCTAGTGCTTTTGAAACATAAGACTGTAACTCATTTGTGTGTGTATGTTTACTTGCTTTAAACTTGTAAATAACTCATTTCTTTTTCCTAGTTAATAAATCTTTAGTCAGTCTATTATAGGATTGACTGCAAGGGTTGTCTTTGGTATGAGATCTGAGGTACAACTGACCTGGGGTAAGTGACTAGTCCTTTGGGACTGGGAGTAACCTAGATATTATTGTGCTTTTTGGTGAAAGGGACCATCTATCACTACATGCACACTTGACTGGGTGGCAAGATAGACTGAAGTGGCCAAGCCTCCAAGCTGAGGCTGATACAGTGCTTAGGAGTTCACACTTGGTTGGTGAAATCCAACTGTAGAACACACAACTAGTTTGGGGCTTGTGCCCGGGCATGTAACAGTCTGCTTGAGGTTGGCACTCACAGTTGTGATCCACTCCAGCCAGCTTTACAATATGTTGCCCAGGGGATTGTTTGGGACTGGTGCCCCATTGTGCTAGGCACTGTGGAAATGTGTAATAAAAGATGCTCCTTGCCCTGCTTATAGTCTAAACAAAGACAATACATAGCACACGGTGAAGGGAATAGAAGGCAGCGAGGACAAGCATAGTAACAATGGGAACACAAATTTATGTAGACTTTGCTACATGTAATTTTGAGGTGTCTTTTTTTAATGTAGTTGAATCATTAATGGGCATCCTGCTTAGCCATTATCAGCAGGCAGTTTATCCAAGGCATGATGGTACAGATGAGACTTGAGAAGGAGGACAGGCTAATGGCTTTATGAACTGGTTTGGAGAGGGCATACCATGCATAACTGATTGCCTTAGAAGAAGGGTTGACTGCATTTATGGGAACTATGGGCAAGTGAGGCAATAGAGGGTTGCAGTGTTGCCAAAGTCACGGGAAGGGTGGGTAAGATAGAGTACGGACAAGCAGGGAGGTGCAAAGCTAGGAAGGAGCTTGAAGGTGCAAGTTGTGTTTTCACTCTAGCACCACTCAGTAACACCAAAGTATCACCCGATTTTGGTTTGGAACCAATTTAGTGTCATGATATTCTTCAGTGAAGTGACGTTTATCCCACAGGTGAAGCACGGGTATTGTCAGCTTCCTTACACTGCCCCACCATTCCCCAACTCTCTTCTGAAGGAATGACTTGCAAGGTATCAGTGGAGAGATCAGTCTCCCTGCCTATCCTGTCTTTGGCATCGCCGGTGAGACCGACAGTGAGAATTCCTGTTAGTGTCAACTGTGATGCATGTACCTCTCCAAACAGGAGATGGGTGTGAGGTTAATGACATGAACTGTGACAGTATAGATCATTGTTGCAACCAGGGTCCTATGGTTGCACTAAGTCTTGTACAGAGAAGGCCAAGTGGGATGTCTATGGAAAGGTTGTAGTTTGCTGGTTATGATTATGCTGTCTGTATATGAATATCATTTTTGTATTTGAAGTTATGAATTTTGGCTCTGTACCTGTATCTCAATATGTTTGATTCTAAGTAGCCTCAGTGAAGCATTTGGTCAGCTTCTTGAGAAAGGACTATTCTCAGTAAGTGCCCAATCAAGAAACACTTAACTGACAATGGTCTTTGGGAGACGCCAATCCATATCTGAGGTTTCCTGGGAACATTCAAACTAACATGTAAACAATGGTGTCGGCCTGCAAAAAGCTGAATCATTCATGGGCATGTGACTTGCCCAGGTGGTTACAAACTCCATCCTGTTGCTGTGATTTTCCACAGGAGAACAAAGTGGTTTCCATCCACAAGAGAAAGCATATAAAAGGACATGGAAACCCCTGCATTTTGTCATCAGCTGGCTCAAGAGATGGCCTCTCCACTCCCAAGAGATGTCTGAAAGAAACTGGAACAAAGGACAGTAACTATGGGGATGTGAGTGATTGCTGGACCCAGACTAGGAAGGAGTCTGGTCGTTGAAAGAAGCTTATGGGAACATCTCTGGGGGTGAGATTTCATCTGTAATCAGTTTCTTAATGTATTAGACTTAGACTTGCGTGTTTTGTTTTATTTTGCTTGGTAACCTACTATGTTCTGTTTTTTTATTACTTGGAACCACTTAAATCCTACTTTTTATACTTAATAAAATCACTTTTACTTATTCATTAACACAGAGTAAGCAATTAATACCTGGGGGAGCAAACAGCTGTGAATCTCTCTCTATCAGTATTATAGAGGGTGGACAATTTATGAGTTTATCCTGTATAAGCTTTATACAGAGCAAAACAGATTTATTTGGGGTTTGGATCCCATTGGGAGCTGGGTGTCTGGGTGCTAGAGCCAGGAGCACTTGCTAAGTCATTTTCAGTTAAATCTGCAGCTTTGGCGGGGGTGGGTCAGACCCTGGGTCTGTGTTGGAGCAGACTGGCGTATCTGGCTCAACAAGGCAGGGTTCTGGATGCCCAAACTGGCAGAGAAAACGGACTCAGAGGTAGTCTAAGCATATCAGGTGACAGTCCCAAGGGGGTCTCTGTGACTGAACCTGTCACAATGGGTTTTAACCTATGAATCCCTAAATGATTTAGGGTCTGAGCTTCTCTGAGACCACCTCTCTCCCCCGATGTCACCACAGTAGAATTCTAGGCAGTTAAACCCTGGATAAATTGGGGTGGGCATTTTTAGTGAAGGGTTTTAAGCTCTGGAAATTAGTTGCCACTTGGTCCACCTGAGCCTTTAATTTACTGATCCTCATTGCCTATTTGCATTTCTTCCCATTGCAGGCTTTTTCTGGAAAAGAGGGTTGAGTGGGGTGGTGTTAGTATATAGGAGAGTCTCAGTTTGGATGATCTGAGGAGGAGTTCTGGTTTTGGCCATTGGTTCCAATTGGTATGCCTTATTATTTTAAGTTTCATATATGAACCCAGAGCACCAGACTGGCACATTCTAAATTAATTGAAATAAAATAAAATAAATATCCGCTCCCTGGAGCCATTCCCCCCACCCCCCTCCCTCAAGTACTCTCCTTTTAACTATATTACAAAGGCAAAAAAGCCCCTTCATAGCAAGATGCTCTCAGCCAGTTTCCTGAAGCACTGGCTCAACGTTCCCCAAATGCTAACAATTTATTCTGAGAAAATGAAAGCTGCTGAGGTGCGTCAGGGAGGTGTTAAAACTTAATGAACGTAAAATATACGGCCTGGCTGAAATAGAACTGAGATTTCGCAAACTGGCTTCAGAGTCTCTCGAGTTCCCTATTCTATTATTTTTAATTACTTGAAATGTCCATGTAATTTGTGCTGGAAAAAAGATGAAAGTCACCCACCCACATACCCATTTAAATATGATACAGGTAAGAAGAACGGCACACCTTTGCTTAGCCTTATTTACTTCTCTCTAATGTTATGGGCAAAATTATGAGTTGCCATGCAAAGGAACACAAGGGTGTAAAAAGAAAAGGAGTACTTGTGGCACCTTAGAGACTAACCAATACAAGGGTGTAAGGTGCCCATACATTCCCTTTCATGTCCACTCTGAGTCACTAGTCCATGTGCAGAGGAAGGAGGGGTGGGATCTGAGCCCAACCTGGCTTCCCTTCCCCAACTCACTGGCTAGTGAAGTGAATACAATGAGGAGGAGGAAATAATCTGTTCGTGGTATAGGCCACCAGCAGATTATTGTCCCCTGGAGCCATGGGGGAGAACCAGGACATCAGCTGTACTCAGGACTCTGGGTACAGTCACAGTCTAGCCCTACATAACCAATGGTCTTTGGAAAAAGTATTTGTAACACTGTCACACAGATTAAAAGCCTGTCCCTAATAATGGGGCACCTTGTGATATGCCCTTGCTCAGGTGTGTGATGGGTGGGCAAGAAGAAGGATCCAGCTTGTCCTTCAGATCCTAGACTGAGGTTTTATTGAGTGGCAGCTATTAAAAAAACAACAACTTTACACTTGAATGCAAATTTGATATAGATCAGAGAAATCGGGAACCCCATTATGATATTTTTAGAGAGTCCCTTTACAGAGCAGGATGACACTTTTAATGAGCATAATTTCAAATTCTCTTTAGGACTGGAACGGTGTCCTGTTGTGGCTTTTTCTGTCCTTGTTAGGGCTTGGTAATGAGGGTAGGACTCCAGACTGGTAATGCCCACGTTAGACCCAGTGATGTTCTCTACACATTAGACCCAGTGATGTTCTCTACAACTCTGACCTTTTCAGTGTGCTTTGCTTAGACTGGCTAACTGTCCATTCTTGTTTCCCCCCTACGACTGCCTCAGCAATCTCCTGTCCTCATTTCCACTCAGTACTGAGAACATTGCTAAACTAGTCCTCTACCAAGCTAGTTTATATCATGTTTGTGGGACTGAATATCAGAAGGTGGAATTAAAGTTATAGCAGGAAATTCAAAAATCAATGAATGTTGAATGTGAGCTTTAAGAATTACCTCTCCATCAAAAAAGGGGACTCTCTTATTTGCTTGTCTTTACCTTCAAACAGGAGAAGGTGTTAGATGACTTTGACGAAGGACGTTTGTGAAGTGACAAACTTAAAACAACAGCCTATGTATACAAGAAGTCATTGACTTTGCCAGTCATTTTTTCAGTACTTTCCTTTGCCATTGTTAAAGGTGTTTTGCTTGAATATTAGTTCTGTTCCTTACACAAGCCAGGGTTTGCTTTTGCTTCTTAAATCTCAGTGAGATCATAGCTATGTGTTTGTGTCTTTAACTATGGAAATGAATGGATCTTAGCATTTGGTATTGCAACTGACTCCACAGGATCAGGGTAGCAGGGAAAGATGGTCTGAGAGGGAAAATAAACTACTATGCAAACACAAATATCTATGAAAATTGGCAACAAGGCAGAAGCAAACCATACAACCACATGAGAGATAAAGACCTGATCCAAAGCCCATTGAAGTCAATGGAGAAAAAAGCTCTGGCTCAGGCCTTGAATGGATTTAAACATGCTGTGTTTGATCATTTCCCCCAGAAGCATCATGTCATCCCTTCTTTCAAAACTGACCTAGATAAGGAGGTGGGGCAGCACACACTTTCTGGCATTGGACTCCTTTATTTTCTGATGTTATAGGACAGTTTTTAGACTGGGATAGTTGTTCTGCCAGAGTGGATGGACCTTCAATTTCTCATGTGTTGAGAAAGGAACAGCATCTATAAGAAGGAAAGCGGGCACTGACTCAGTCACAGAGACAGTACTAGCCTTGTCAATTTTAACTCAGAGAAAAACATGCTGTTAATATGTTCTGTGCTGTCTGCTGATAAGGTAGCTGCTAAAGATGGACTATAAGTAAGTCTGGTTGTTTACCATGGTAAACAAATGCGGGGAAAAGTCATAGCTTTGTCACAGGAAAAAAAAACAAACAAGTCATAATTCTAGTTTTTAACCAAAAGGAAAAATCATGGCATATGACTTTGTAGTTAATATCAAGTTGATGGTCATGGAAAATTAAAAGAAAAGTCAAGTAAATCTACTTTGTGTTACAATGAAAATATTTTAAAGCATTTAACAATATTTAATAGTTTAAAACCATTTGAACAACCTGCTCCAGTACACTGGTCACATAGAAGGCTAAATCTGTGAAAATTCATGGAGCTGTGGGAGTGACAAAAAACATACATTTTTATGAAAAAGCCCTAAATATCATGTTTTTTGTCATTGAATCCACGGCTGTGACAAACTTACTGCCTCACTCATAAGGCACAAAACACCTCCTGTCAATGAATATGAGTTTTGCCTAAGACCTTTCAATGGAAGGCCCTGGGATGACATCTTCTGGGTGTACAGAATTACTGCCTGCGTTATGTTGAGTAACATATACCCTCAAACATCAAGCCTCATTCTTCAGGTTTCCTAATAATTCACATTGCTGTGACAGTTCTCCCAAAGGCATTTCAGTACACAGAAGTGGAGAAGCTGTCGTGAGAGAGGTTGAGGAAGCATTTGGCATGAAAATATAGCTGATGTTAACTGTACTATATGATTTTTTTTTAAATTGGTTATGTGGATACATGGCAGTTTTTATGATCTACAATCTTAGTCTTGTGATGCTATCCCTAGCAGATCTCATGAGCAAATCAAGAATGGACAAGATCAGTACTTGGATGACAGACCTCTAACAACTGCCAGCTATTGTTATTCCATTGCTGAGCTAATTACTATGAACATGCATAAAAACCCAGCAAGGTGTGCGGGGACACTATGCTGCAGAAAGTGCCTTATTGTAGATAAAGTTATAAAACCAAGGTTCTGATGCTTTTGGGTCATTAAAGAGATCTCCATTGTACTTTTAACAAGAGTAGGGTTAGCCGGAGTGATCTTGGCTATATTCTACCTAGTCTTATATGTCCATATTCCCCTTGCAGTGTCCATTGGATTAAATTTTTAATTAATTTTGTACAGTGCGTTGTGCAAATGTAAATGTTATTGTGACAAAGTTCCTACTCTACTTTGGTGCGTCTTGCACTTATTGGCGGATTTGCTCACCTTGGAGCTTCACGGCAGCCCTCAGCTTGGCCGTTTTTCTGAATTCACAGTCCAGGTCGACTCCTCCTGTGTCTGATAATGCTTGTATACCTCAGTCCTCCAACAGTCTGCGTTCTCACTCTCAGTTCCTAGTGCCTCTTGCTCCCAGCTCCTCACACACACACCACAAACTGAAGTGAGCTCCTTTTTAAAACCCAGGTGCCCTGATTAGCCTGTCTTAATTGATTCTAGTAGCTTCTTGATTGGCTGCAGGTGTTCTAATCAGCCTGTCTTAATTGTCTCCAGAAGGTTCCTGATTGTTCTGGAACCTTCCCTGTTACCTTACTCAGGAAAAAGGGACCTACTTAGCCTAGGGCTAATATATCTGCCTTCTATTACTCTCCTTTAGCCATCTGGCCCGACCCTGTCACAGTTATATAAGTGCAAAGTATTATTAATTATGAACTGATTAATTGGATGACATTCTCTTACTGCCTCTCTACTTCTTGACATGCCATGTTGCTGTGCACTGTTAAACAGTTGCTGCATTTAATTCCTCCTGTGGCTGATTCTTCAAGCTCTTCTCTACTTTAAACACAAACACCAGAACATTTCATTGAAACTGCCTTTCAGAGACCTACATAAACAATACACTCAGGGCTGTTCCATTTCTGGGTTGGATTTCTGCCTCACAGTGGATGACCTTGCTAATGGACTGTACATGGAGAAGAAGATAGGATATGTTGCAGTCTTATGATCACAGTGTAAATTTGGTATGGAGGAGGTCTGAGTCTCTGCTCTGTATGTGGAGGGTAAGAGGAAAGATGTTTGTCTCTTTTGTCCAAAATGGATGGCTCAACTGGAAGAGGGTATGTGGGTAATATGTAGCGGGTAGGTGGTGATTTGTAGGGGTTGTAGAAATGCATATGATTCAGAGTGGAAAGGTGTCGGAAGGTCTATTAATTTCTATACTTTTAAATGCTCAGGTTTTTAAAAATGTGATTCATGTTAGCTTTAATGTTAATTTGCAACCTTAAATGAAAATTAACTTTTTTGGTCTGTTGGTGACAGGATTCTTGACTGAATGGTCCAACCCAATCTGGCAATTTCTGACTACAGCCTAGCTTCATGAAAAAACCAAAACCAAACTGAGCTGATGCTGGCTGGCTCTTGAGCAGCCAAGAGAAACAAAACTACCGTCACTGACACAGTAATAAATTATGTTAAAATTGGAATATATTTTACTTTTTAAAAAGCAATGACATGTTTCAAATATTTTAATATGGAGTTTGGCCTTTAAAAAATGAATTTCAAACATTGAGCATGATTGCATTCTGATTGGCTGCATAAAGGCAAGTGATTTATGATGTGTGAATCCCAGGATCCATTGGGATGCTGTTCTCTTTACAGATTTGCTGACATATTTTGACTAATTATCCCCCAAACTCCTCCTTTTTTCTCTTGCTTCTTCTTGTCTCTAGATTTGAATAAGGTGGTTGGTGGCTGTTATTGTTCATTCTACTTTCTCAGTCTAGGAATTCCTGGGATCCTGAATTCTAATCTACCAGCCACGAAGTTTTGCATGACCCCCTTTAAGATATTTTGTAATTGCTAATTTATGGTAATACCTGTTGTGTGTTGCACAGGGAATGTAGTCATGTGATGGCTCAAGCTGCTGCCACCACATCTCGCTTGCTGACTAAATTCCTGCAATCCAAGGTCCCGATCTGTCTGTACACAGATCTTAAATACATAAATAAATATCTCACAACGGAGTAATGCCAGAGATGCTGAGTTTAGGAGGTCAACACAGCCATGTGAGGGAACTTGATGGAAAATACCAGCCCTTAAGCTAACAAAAATAATGAGCAAGCTGAAGAAGTGAAAACTGAAGATGTGTTTCAGGTTAAATGCAACAGTTTTGAACAGAGGGCTCTGGAAAGTGAGTGGCTTTTTTTTTTTTTTTTTTTTTTTAGGTAATGTTGGACCAGTTCTTTAAGAAAACAATCTTGAAAGTGTTTATTTTACAACTCTGAGATCTTCTAAGGGAATGTGAACAGTAAAGCTCTGAAAAAGAACAGTGGTGAATAGAGCCGATTCTTTGCAGGCAGGACAGCTTCCAAGAATGGCCCCACCTGACTAAAAATCTAGACCTACAAACTGGCTTGGTTTCCCCACAACTCCCCAAAATGGGGGCGGTGCTCATGGCTAAGTTGCTGTTTGGAGTTGCACAAATGCTGCTGTTATTTTTCCTTTCACCATTACCAGATTATATCTGGTGTTATTTTAAAGGAGATTATTTCATCTAAATATCTCACAGTCTGAAGTAAGCTGTATTCCACCCCACCTCCAACTGGGTCTCTGTCTGAGATGCTCTGGGATACAAGGGAATATAGGTCTATTATGCTTTTGCCTTCCACTAAATACACAGGAATATTAGTTGTTTTGCATACATTTTTACTTTTGTCATGTTTCCCAGAGCTTGGTTATGAGGTAGAATAAATTAGAGAAATCAGCACAAATCATGCTAGCATATTGTAAAAGTGTTAGATTAGATTGTAAAATCCTCAAGACAGAGACCTTTCCTTCTCTATTCATCTTTACAGGATTATGTATAATTTTATATTTATGATGAATATTTATGAAGAACCATCAGGGAACAGAGCTAGACTGTAACTTTACATCTGTCCTGAATTAGGGGCAGTGCGTAGCTGTGCTGCCCGAGGAGCAGACCAGACAACAAATTGGTCACTACTCCTTCCCTGCTCCCCTCTTGCTCTGCAGAAGTAGTAATTTATTTCACCCCCTTCTATAGAGCTGTTTGTGCCCCACTGTGTGCCTGATCAGCCATCAGCAAGTGTGGGGGTGGAGTCAGTGCTCCTCTCACTCCCTACCTGCCCTCTGGCTAGCAGTGGGAAGCACTGGTCAAGCGCGCTCTCTCTCTCTCCTCCCTGTGGCTGTAGTCACCATCTGAGCAGGACCAAGCAAGACGGGCTTTATTCCTTCTTACTCCTCAGCCCTGCCAAGTAACTGCTGCAACAATTTAGCTCCCATATAGAATACAAAGTCCCTGCCCCAGGGAGCTTAAAATCTAACACCACACAGGGTAAAACAATGGCATGTTTGGGATGGGCAGACACATTGCTCCAGCAACAGCTGCTCTGTTCTGTTACTCTGCCCATATTGCATAAGATTCAGGGCTCGTCTACACTTAAATGCTTCAGAGGCACAGCTGTGTTGCTGTTGTGCTGCAGTGTAGACACTATCTATGCCGACAGGAGGGGTGCTGCCATCAGCGTTACCTATCCACCTCTCTGGGAGCAAAAGCTAGGTCAACAAAAGAGTGTGGATATTTCACACTCCTGACCAATGTAGTTAAACCAATCTAATTTTCTAGTGTAGACCAGGCCATACTCCCATGCCACATGTTTATAGAACCCTACCATTTTATCATCTCACCAACTATTAGGTTTAGGGCAGGTCTGCACTTAAAATGCTGCCTTGGCACCGCTGCATGTGAAGAAGTTCCTACACAGATGGGAGAGCTTCTCCCATAGGCAGAGTTAATCCACCTCTGTGAGAGGCGATAGCTATGTCAACGGGAGAAGCTAGGTATAACTATATCGCTCAGAGGAGAAAAATTCACATCCCTGACAACATAGTTATACACTATAGGTCTGTAATGTAGACCTGGCCTTAGATTTTAGTTTAAATTTAGAGAAATAATTACAGCTGGTCAGAAAATGTTCTCCTCCCGTCCTTGCCCTGTGGAAAATTTCAACTTTGCATTGAAAAAAGGTTTTGGTTTTCTGCCAAAAAGTTTTCAGTTTTAAATGAATACTCAGAAGTTTTCCATGGAAAGCAGACACTTTTAATGAAAATATTTCTTGAGATGAAAACCCAGTTTTCAATCAGAAAATAGGGTTGGTGGAAATTTTTCTACTAGCCGTAGAAATGATGTTACCAAATGGCTTTAGACGAGGGTAAAATGTGTGAGAGAACATTCCCCAACCATTCTCACTGGAAGTCTTGAGCCATTTTCTCATTCTTTGTCACAAATATAGCTGGTGGGTGCTGGGAAATAAGTCTCTTGCTAACAGAAGAGAAAAACAGTACTGTAATGAGATATGGAAATTTTACCTTTGACTTCAGTGGGGCCATAGTTTCATGTAAAGCAAAGTTCTTTGTATTGAGGCAAATTTAGGACCAATTTCTGCTTTCAATTACATCTATGAAACCTCAAAGTAGTAAGAATTTGGCCCTTAGTCTTCTTTAGAGGTTGGCAACTTATGTATTTGTTATTCATAATTCTTGAATTTCGTGGGTGAAATTTACTATACTTACCCTATTGGGAGGGCTTATGTGATGGATAGGCCTAGTTCTGGCTCTCTGTAAATTTCATCTTTTATGAGAGGAGGACTGAAAAATACTATAATGTAACAGATAATGTACAGTTTACACAGCAAGTCTCTAACTAACATCTTCAGTTTATGTAGCTGTAAGTAATTTAATTGTAACTTATGTAAGAAACTTAACTAACCACCCCAGTGTGAATTCTGAATTTTATATTCCGTTGCAATGTGTGACATTTATGCTGTTTGGATCAGTCTATAGAAATCACTCAATAAGGAAATAGAAATGATACCACACGTTTTCATAGAATCATAGAATATCAGGGTTGGAAGGGACTTCAGGAGGTCATCTAGTCCAACCCCCTGCTCAAAGCAGGACCAATCCCCAATTAAATCATCCCAGCCAGGGCTTTGTCAAGCCTGACCTTAAAAACTTCTAAGGAAGGAGATTCTACCACCTCCCTAGGTAACGCATTCCAGTGTTTCACCACCCTCCTAGTGAAAAAGTTTTTCCTAATATCCAACCTAAACCTCCCCCACTGCAACTTGAGACCATTACTCCTTGTCCTGTCCTCTTCTACCACTGAGAATAGTCTAGAACCATCCTCTCTAGAACCACCTCTCAGGTAGTTGAAAGCAGCTATCAAATCCCCCCTCATTCTTCTCTTCTGCAGACTAAACAATCCCAGTTCCCTCAGCCTCTCCTCATAACTCATGTGTTCCAGACCCCTAATCATTTTTGTTGCCCTTCGCTGGACTCTCCAATTTATCCACATCCTTCTTGTAGTGTGGGGCCCAAAACTGGACACAGTACTCCAGATGAGGCCTCACCAATGTCGAATAGAGGGGGACGATCACGTCCCTCGATCTGCTCGCTATGCCCCTACTTATACATCCCAAAATGCCATTGGCCTTCTTGGCAACAAGGGCACACTGCTGACTCATATCCAGCTGACTGTCCACTGTCACCCCTAGGTCCTTTTCCACAGAACTGCTGCCTAGCCATTCGGTCCCTAGTCTGTAGCTGTGCATTGGGTTCTTCCTTCCTAAGTGCAGGACCCTGCACTTATCCTTATTGAACCTCATCAGATTTCTTTCGGCCCAATCCTCCAATTTGTCTAGGTCCCTCTGTATCCTATCCCTGCCCTCCAGCGTATCTACCACTCCTCCCAGTTTAGTATCATCCGCAAATTTGCTGAGAGTGCAATCCACACCATCCTCCAGATCATTTATGAAGATATTGAACAAAACTGGCCCCAGGACCGCCCCCTGGGGCACTCCACTTGACACCGGCTGCCAACTAGACATGGAGCCCTTGATCACTACCCGTTGAGCCCGACAATCTAGCCAAACTTTCTACCCACCTTATAGTGCATTCATCCAGCCCATACTTCTTTAACTTGCTGACAAGAATACTGTGGGAGACCATGTCAAAAGCTTTGCTAAAGTCAAGAAACAATACATCCACTGCTTTCCCTTCATCCACAGAACCAGTAATCTCATCATAGAAGGCAATTAGATTAGTCAGGCATGACCTTCCCTTGGTGAATCCATGCTGACTGTTCCTGATCACTTTCCTCTCATGTAAGTGCTTCAGGATTGATTCTTTGAGGACCTTTTATGTAACTAATCCACACCACATGAATTGTGATAATCATAATCAGGCATACACTTGCTTCTGGGAAACATTTGAGCTAAAATACAACTTTTATTAGTATTTAGCCTGGCTTTACTCAGGTGGATTAATTCAGCAGGACAGTGTTCATTATGTTTGGTAAATGTAACTTCTGATTAACCATTTTTGGTGATTTTACTTTCTATACTGTTTTCATTTCCTTTCATTAAGGTTTTTCTACTTTTGTAACAGATTGTTGCAGTTTGTAACTCTCATAATCAATGCTGAAAAATACAACATACTGTAGATACAACAGTTAGGTTGCAAGCAGTGTCATGTTGACCTGTCCTTCTATGAAGAACAAAGAAACTGTATAGCTTCTTAACCAGACTCTGCAAAAACAGACAGGTAGGTTTGGCATTTAAATATCAGGGTATGTATAGAACACAACCAGTGAAAATTCTGTTTGAGTTTAAAAAACTATGAGACTGTAAGTGGCTAAACTAAAGCAGGAGTTTGATTTTATTAAATACAGTTGCTGCAAATAAGTACTATGTGTAGTTATATCTGATGCTGCCGTTTCAAAGGTTTGAACTAGATGTTCTTCCACACAAGGAGTGGTTGAGCAAAGATTTTGTGTAAGTTTATAATTTCATTTTGTTCTAACAAACCATGTTATCTAATCAGTATTCCATTGTGTTTCAGAGATGTGTTGTAAGTGGAGGGTTAAAAAAAAAAAAAGGATGTCGTCAGCATATTATCTCATTGGTCAGGAGGCTTTTGGATGAATTCAGCTTGACACAAGAAAAGGTGGGAGACAAAATACAAAGGAAGTGGGTTATGTACAGTGTGTACACACACCCCCTACGCCCCCGCCTCCCACCCCCAGTCTGAACACCGTTTGTGAACTTTAAGAGATGGCCATAAAAATGCATTTGGGTTGCTAATAAATGATTTCCAATAAGCAGTAGTGGTCTCAGTATTTTGCTGAGCAAATAGGGCTGTGCTTTTTGAGCAAAGCAGCATGCTGCCCTCAACAGAAAACCCTGTTTATCACTTGGAGCTGCAATAAAAATAACAAATGTCCAGAGTAAACCTAATTCACTGTGCTACTTAGTATTTGAAATATATAAATATGTCAAGCAAAAGACCTCTAATAGACCCTTTTATCCTGGTAATAGTGTACATATAATTTTCCTCTCATTAGTACAAAAAACTACCTAGGGAACTATCGGCCCATCCTTCATCCATTTAATCTGCGTTAGTTTACTTTTACCTTGTGTTTAATCTGCTTTCCCTCAAGGTATTTTGAATAAATCAATAGGAATACATGATTGTTTAATGATTTTTAGAAGAGCTCCCTTCGACCACAGCTGCATGATTTAGAATGACTAATTCCACTTTTTACAATTGATCCTACCTTGTGTGGACCATCCATTCCTGCCATGCTAGGTAAAGGGAAACTAGAGCAAGCTGCTTAATAATCAGTGAGATCTTAAAAGGTCCAATTCAGGCAGCTAATTATCATGTTTTTAGGCATCATATATTCTTACCCTTATAAAGTGTCATCTTTCCACTCAGGAGCTGGACAATCAAATTATTATTCACATTCTGGGAGAGAATGCGATAAGGGGGAGGATTATGTCAAGGCACAAAGTGGGTCTCTCTCCCCATTTTCTCTTTTAGTCCTAGGAGTCTAGGCTTGGAATCTTTGAATATCTAATCATGTGCCTGGAGCTGGCTGACAACTTTGATGGAGTGATAGAAATAGAGAGGGGACAAACTATTCAAAATAAATGTAGCTAATTCTTGACAGCAGGCTCCAACTCCCTATCCCAATGGCTTGCTCGCTCAGTACATCACGTTACCATGTAGGTTTAACTTGAATTTTGGGGCTGACCTTGAGATTGCTGCTCTCCAACCTCACGAAAGCTCCATGGAATAGTATGGATACTCTGGATGGGACAGTAAGCAGAGAATCAGGTGACCTGGGCTATATTCTGCCAGTGGCTCACTGTATGACCTCAGACCAGTCACTAAGAGGCAGATTTTTAAAGGTATTTAGGTGCCTCTAAAGATGAAGATAGGTGCCTCATACAGTTTTCAAAAGCACCTAGGCACCTAATTCCCATTGCTTTCAAATGCCTTTAAAAATCTGGCCCTAAAATTGTTTGTGCCCCAGTTTGCCCATTGGTAAACCTTTGCAATTGCTGACTCTCTCACAAGCTACATACTATTTAAGTATGTTTGCATGGCCTGTATGCCCTCAGACTGTGAATGCCTTCAACAGATATTTCAGCTCCCTGCCCAGAAGCTTCACTTCCCATGGCTCAACAGAGAACCAATGAATTCTGTGAAGAAGCTGGGAGTTCAGGGACTGTCTACTAGCCATTATCTCAGTGTAGCTGGAAAACAGATGGTTCTGATGTTCTTCTGACTCATCCTAAAACAAACAAGCATGGAGTGTGAAAAACTCTCTCATTCTTCTAGAGCTGTTTAAGTCCTGCCAGGCCCAATAGATTCTCCGCCTCTGTAGCATTCTGGATTTACCTAATGCTTTCACTGTGGGAGAAATTCCATGCAGACTTCTATGAGCTGGTATAGATGCAATCATTTTACCAGTGCACAGAAACAGCTGAAATTAGTATATGGTAAAAAGTGATCTCTGACTATTATGCAGCCTCAGTGGTGGTGCCTGAGCGCCCTGACATAGACAGTGATTGCTGAGCCAATTCAAAACAAAACTCAGAAGTGGCCTGCCATAAAAATCTTTTCCCCACCAAGCTCTCTACTTAAAAGTTAGAACCCATGCCAGAAATGCAATAAAACTAACAAATCAAGTTCTTCCACCTGACAAAGTCTGGCTGCATCATATAAACCTGAGCCCATAGTCTAATAACTTCCCCCCGCTAAATATCCAAGATGTTCTATTTGCAAATTGTAATGTAACCTGGGCAATTCCCTACTCAGCTTAATCTTTCAGCTCCCTAACCAGGTGGACACAGGGCTTAGTGTAGTGGTGGACAGCCGTCCCTATCATGATTTGTAGGAAGTGATTGTTGATGTTTGAACCTTTGGGGTTCACAATACTGTTATGTATCTAGAGGTCCCCAACAAAATTGGGGTCCCATTGTCCTAGGTGCTCTACAGACAAAAAGTAGGAGAAAGAAGATAGAAAGGACAGATTATTATCCCCATTTTACACGTGGGCAAGTGAGGCACAGAGTGACTTGCCCAAGGTCACACACAAAATATGTGCTAGAGCCAGGAATTGAATCCAGGTACGTTAGACTTACAGATATGTATTAAAGCCCATATTTTTTCTTCATACATTCAGGGAGAAAGTGGATCAAGGGATTTATTTTTATTATTAGTGGTGTGAAATACTAAGGCTACTTATTATACATATTTTGTTTACAGATACATTTTCCTTTTGGCTATTTCAGAAACTTACATCAACCTTCTCAAATAGGTTTTTTTCTGCCCTTGTCCATGAGTAAAAATATTTATGTTTTACTGCTTGATCAAATCATAAAGGTATGTTTAAAATCAATAGAGCTGAAGTGGCCAATCTGCGGCTTGAGGTCTAAGAAGGAATTTGTTTAAAGAATGGCACTGAATGCAATACTTACAAGCCAAAATGTGAAGAATGGATTTCTGTTTCTTTCCCTACCTTCTTTTATCCTCTGCCTGTTCTCTACGGACTTGCTGAATTTTCCTCAGCATCATTGAGTTAATACTGCTTCTGATGTTTTTATTAATTGCTTTTATTTTTTTAAAAACAAATATCGTTCTTGTGTAATATGCCCTTGTTATAGGACTCCAGCATTGGCATGGTTTTCATGCACTTTGCTTAGCCAGAGAAGCCTAAAGGTTTTTAAGGTCCTTGAAACTAAGTCAAGTGAAAATATTGGCAGCTAACTAGCATCTAAAACATTTAGTTATCTTTGTAGTAAATATATAGCAGGCAAGTTATTTGCCCACTACCTGAAGCCACCACTCTCCATAATCACACCATCAGATAAGTTCTCTGTAGAAAAAGTTGGCATGGTTTCCTTATTGCTTTTTGAAGCAATCCTCTTTTTCTAAACTGCCTAGGCAGGTTGTTAGGACGAGATTTTCAAGAGTGACTAGTGATTTTGGTTGTCCACCTTTAGATACCTTAATGGGCTCTACATTTTAAAAAAGTGAGCGGCGTGCTTTATGAAAATCAGGCTTCTGAAGTTGGGCACTGAAAATCACAAGTCATTTTTGGAAGTCACAGCTGTAGACTTTAAACACAGCAATTTTCTTCACAGCTGAGGCCGTGGCCTTGTCAACCCCTACTGATGAGAGCTCATGTGAGCAGTCCCATAGGTTAACAGGACTACTCAGCAACGTAAGAACTCATGTGAGAAAGGGTATTCCAGGTTCAAGGCCTAAAAAAAATGAGGAGTGAAAAAAAGCACATGTTGCATGAGACTGGGGGATAATGGCAGCTCATCTGATTGGTTCCTTCTGCCAGAGAGCTGAATACATCTCCTTCTCAGAACTCCCATCTTCTGCCAGCCCAGGCTGTGGAAGCATGATCGCACATCCCCATCTTGAGGTTACCACAAACCCAGTTTTTATATTTTGGAATTTGTAATTTAGACTAATCCAGCTTCCACTGAAGTCATTGGGAATCTGATTTCAGTGAGTTGGATGAGACCATATTAAGCTGTTTAGGGCATCTTAGGGGTTTCCCTGCTAAAAAAGTGTAGGCCAACAATGAGTTTGAATAAAAACTTGAGCCATAGTATAGGATAATTATAGCAGAAGCAACTCTGTGATTAGAGTGTCTTGTTTTGTGGCTGCACTGTATGTATAGGGCCAGATTATATATAAAAAAAAGTCAGCTCACTTTTAGACACTAAGGCCTGGGCCCTCAAAGACATTTAAGTGCCTGTGATAGTTCTCAGGGTAACCAGGACTGCAAGTGTCCTGCTGCTAGTGAGAGAGAGAGTCTTGCCTATGGTAGCTGGGTACTAGGTCCCCAACACCACCAGCCTTTCAGCCCCTCAAGTACTCTCCTCCTGGCTATGCCAGCCCAGCCTATGCCTTGCAAGTTAACAAGAGGTGCATCCCATCTCCTTGAAGCATTGCCCTGTGATATCTAGTCCCTGACACTGGCAACTCTCAGAAAGCCCAGATCCTCGGCTCCCAAAGGAGCAGTGTACCTCAGTTTTACCTTAAATTGCTGCTTCTGTAATACGTGCAGTATTTGTGAGTACTTATAATAGAACAAAAGGTTTAAGAAAGAATAGAGGTTCCACTAGAAATAAACAGAAAATGATGGAAACAAATGGTTATAAAACTAAACAAAACTATTAAATGCAAACTATGGCCTACACTTATTAATAGTTACATTTCCTATCTAATAAATTAGGTTCCCGCCCCCCGCCCCACAGGTCAGTGCGTTGCAGAGCTGGCTGGGTTTCCAGAGACCAGGATCCTGTCTTTTATGGAACACCACCCTGCTCAACAAGATGTCTCCTCAGTGAATGGCTACAAAGTGTTTTTCTCTCCCCTAAGATATACTGCATCAGCCTTTTGTCTTTATTCACAGACACGGCACTCCCCTTGCTGTCATGTGATTCCTTTTCACGTCCAAGTGGTTTTGATGTTTACAGTTTGTCTTTGATGATTTTCTGTTGAGTTGTCTGGGTTGTTGGAATGGTGGACAATTGTGAAACACATTACATAATTGGCTAGCCAGGGAGGGGTGACATCTCCCTCATTACCAAGACACATGATTCTCTAGTGACTCACTTTCACTCCAAGACCATAAGGACATAATTGTCAATACTGTTACATTAGTCCTTAAACACTACCTGTACACACATCTCACAATGATTATGAGTATAGATACTTTACAAGCTTTCAGTAGAGACCTCACATCCTACCCTTTATGAATAAATGCTGGGAAAGTGGAGTATTAGGAGTAGTGAGTTTGTGAAGTCAGTTGCTTGTAAAGAACAATGAACCCTTTTCCTGTTTGAACCAACGGGCCTGTGTGTCTTAAGGTATGTCTGTACAGCAACTAGATACCCACAACTGGCCTGTACTAGCTGACTTGGACTCGCAGGGCTGTTTCATTGCTGAATACACTGCCAGGCTTGGGCAGGAGCCCTGGCTCTAGGACCCTCCGAGGGGGGAAGAGTCCCAAAGCTTGAGCTCCAGCCTGAGCCTGGAAGTTTATACAGCAATGAAACAGCCCGGCAGCCTGATCCCTCTGAGCCTGGAGTTGACTGGCACAGGCCAGTGTAGATTATTATTATTTTTCGGTGTAGACATACCCACAGTGTCTAAATCCCACTGAATGCCGAGCATGTCTGAACATCTGTCCTTGGAGCTCTGGGCCCAAATGAAATGGGCAGTTTTCAAAAGTGCTCAGCATTCAACAGCACTCACTGAACTCAGCAGGAGCTGCTGGTGCTGAGCTCTTGCAAATGTATCCACTTATTTAGGTACCTAAATGGCAGCTCCTGGGTATGGAGGCCTATTGCAAATATGGTCCCAAACGTACGCTTATGAAAGATAACAGCTTACCCCGTCAAGTTGACAGTTAAATATGCATGCACCCAGGGTTAATATAGGAGCCCATCGGAGCTCCAGGTTAGTGTCTGTTACTTGAAGCTCTTGGACTGTTCACTTTTTCTGACTTTGTAAGCTCCTTGGGGCAGGGATTCTGTCTTGCTGAGTGTGCTATTAGAATATAAGTAAATATTAATAACTAACTGGAATGTTTCTCCATTCCTTCGTTAGGAACTAAAAACATTTGTGCTTGGATTCAAAGGATTGATGGAATACAAAGGTCTTGTATCAAAGGTAATCTCATAGCAAGCTTTATAGCGTGGGTGAGCTGCCATTTCTCTGCCAATATACCATAAGATTAGCTACTTTCATTTTTCAAGCCCCAAATGCTGCCAACTTAAATGCTCAAATATCCATCCCATAGCTATTGGGCTTGGAAAGAGTGGGCCAGCAAATGGATATTGGATGAGGATCACAACATAGACATAAGTACACTTTGGCACAGGTTGCTGGCATTCTTGGAAGGTGAAGTGTATCTGCTTCCAGCTCCCAAATTGGAGAAATTCAATCTTAGCTGAAGTTCAAGCATTTGCAGGGAGAATATGCAATGTCATTTTATTATGGAAACAAATCTAATAAACCTGGGCCTGCCACAGGATAACATACTGCACTTTTGCTTGCTCTTGCTCTCTTGCTTGGCCTTCTGAAGCCAGTAAAACTCTCCAACCTATTTGACCAAATCATCTCCTCCAACAACCATCTGATCAACATAGCTCCATTGACGTTAGTGGAGTTATACCACTTTACAGCAGCTGGGAAGTTCATCCAGCCTATGGGTCTGATCCACCACCACTGAATTTAATGGGAGTCTTTCCACTGACTTCAGTGGAGGTTAAGTCTACACCAACGTTCCCTCTAAGTTTTGACAGGCCGTGTGCGCAAAAAATTTCTTCTGTGCAAATTTTTGTGCACGTGGTGTTTCGCGGTGTGCGCGGGGTTTAGGATCTGTGTCCGCGCGCACATGCTCACAGCTTAGAGGGAACAGTGGTCCACACCTAGGTGAGACAGTTCCCTTGTCTCTCTATAACTGATGGTTACCTGCTCTTGTGGGAAAGATTAAGGGGCAAATGGGACCATTTCTAGCTGTGCCTATACAGCCAGTAGCTTTCTCCAATGTCTCCTTCCCTGCATCTAGGCACGGTGCACATCACAAGACTCCTCTGACTTCTATACACACTCTGGCATAGTGTGAGGTGATAATGGGTGGGATGTGCTTTGTTTTGATGCACATTTTCAGGCTACCAAACCTTCCAATGTACACTGAGGCCACCAGAACGGTCATACTTTACAGCGTAATACTGTTCAATCAAAATTCCTTCTCATAAAAGGTTATTTGCGAAGTCCTTTAACCTCTCCCACCCACCCACCCCCCACAATTATTCATACTCACCATGGGTAAAACTGACCCCTGTGCAGAAGGATAGCTCAAGGCCTAGGAACCACTTGAGTTCCACTTTTTGGAAACTTAAGGGGTTCCTAGGTCTTGTGCTGGGCAATTTCCATGGGAGTAAACAGAAGAAAAACCAATCACTCCTCCCAAAATGATATATTATCCCCTTTAATAGCTAATAAAAATGAGCCATATTCTGCTCTCAGGTGCAGCAGAAAGGAACAAATCTGGAACGACTCTACTGATGTTGCACTGATCTAACTAAGAACAGAATTTGACCAGATCTCCTTGGCCTAATTTAATTTTCCATGACACATTCTTACTGGTTATGGACAGTAATGAGGAAAGCAGCATGTTATTCTGCACTGTACTCTAGCAAGATATCTTGAGTGAGGCCAACATGTCTTTGACATGCAAACTAATGTGCTGTACTCCTGGATAGTGTCTTCCTGGTCTGAGAACCATTAATCCTATTAATTGCATATAAAAAGACTGGTAGCAATTCTACAAATGAGTAAACACAGAGATAAAAGTGTAATCGTACTAGTACAGCAAATTGGATTCAGGTCCTCATTGAACAATCCTGTTTCATTTCAGCAATTTTATTATCACTGTTACTGGAACAAATCACTTTATTAAACAGAAGGGGCTTCTGTAAAAGAATTTCTTCTTGTGGGCAATATCATGAAGCTCTGTAACACACAACCAGCACTTACACTTGTCAGGGGATTTCTTTAGGCAATTCAGCTAATGGCTTGTGACAAGTAAGACTTGAAATGTTCATTCAAGCCTTCCCTTCAGCTAGGTAGATATATTTCCTCAGTTCTAAAAAAACCCTTTTAGTGGAATGAATATTTTTCACAGCAGTCTTGTTAAGAATCTGCAGAGGATAACGTGGTCTGAGAAATCAGTGGGGTGTGTGGAGGTGAGAAAGGAGGGACAGGACTTATGGTTTAAAGTAGGAGTCAAGGTTGTATCTCATAATTCATTGTGCAGTTGTCCACAGAATTCTGGAGCAAGGAATATCACTCCTATATCATCACGAGGCAAAACAAGAGAGAAACTATCATAGAGCTGGTCTAGAAAGCTAATTGATATGTATTCTCCGTCTCTTGAGATTTTCAGATTAAGATTAAAGGCCTTTCTAGAAGACATGTTTTAGTCAAACTAAGATTCAGGACAAGGGTAACCGGGTGGAATTTAATGGCCTGTGTTTTACCGAAGGATCTAATGGTCCCTTATTGCCTTAAACTCTATGAATCTATAATGAAAATAAGGAGCAGAGGCTTTATAGAAAGACCAATGACTATACAACCATTCTCTCCCCCTTGTCCCTCCGAAGCTTGGAATAGAGGAACTTTTTTACAGTGGAATAAAAAAAAATTTACTGGAGGATCAAAGGGAGAAAAATCACATTATATTCCACTTAAGCAGAATGGTTCTGGGTTGAGCTGTTTGTTTAAAAAAAAGTCAGCAACACAATCACTGCACTTTTTAGATGGTCATGTCTTTGATAAACCAAACAAAGGCAGTGAACCTCACTGAAGACTGTGCCCATACTTTAATATTAAACTTCAGCTGCATTTGCTGTAGTCCCAGTATGACCCCAGGACCCCTTGATGTCAACTGGCAGAGGTATGTAGAAGGGTTACAGGGATCCCTAGGATCTGGTGTTTACATTCTAGTTCACCAAAAAGTGTCATGTAAGGTTTCTGCTGAAAGCCACTGTCCCACTGATCATTTTCTTTGTGAAATGTATGTACAGATAACATGTAAGGAGATATGTATACACGTTGGAAATTATGTCTTAAAGCCTTGTAGTTTAAGGAAGGTCAACCACAGGTAACATACCTTAAGACAGGTTCCACCAGACAGGTGGGAATCCCTTAGCTCCCTAACTGACCATTGTGTCCCTTACAATGGAAATCTTATTTGCATACAAAGTCAAATGCTAAATGACAAGATTGCAGGGAGTTCTGGAGAACTGGTAGAGAAAGGACCCTGTTTACAGGGGAAGAACAAAGGATTTGTCTAATTTATCCCAGAGTGCAGAGAGATTTTCTGACATTCTTGACCTGGGGAGTCAAGTTGCCAGTGGTCTTGGTGTCGTGAAAGGAGAGTCTCAGCCATCCTGGCTGAAAAATGCTGAAAGAAGGACTTTGGGTAAGCAGCATTTCAGATAAAGGGGCATCTTGTTAGTTATGTTCAGGCTCTAGAATATATGTTATGATTTTATATGCAACCCTGTGTTTCCATTAATCCTACTTCCTCTCATTGGAATCTCTGTTCCTCATTAAACAAACTGATTTCTTTAGAGACAGCAAGTCGAAGTGCCCTGTGTTAAGCTGATCTTTGCCCTGGCCAGCAGTATAACTGGTAAGCTAGTGTGCACTGATCCTTTAGGAACAGAGGAGCTGGAAATTCTGTGAGTGTCCAATGGAGCTGGGGCTGGTCACCACAGGGGGATGCTCTGATGATGCAGGGGTTAGAGCGTGCCTATTGCTAGCCTGAAAGAGAGACCAGAGCCTGCATAGGCTGAGAGGGGAGTAACTTGTGCTCCTGTGGCCAGTAGCTGACGTCTGGCAGTCACAGACAAGGTTTATACCCACTAAGAACGGGTGGTAGCAAGATGCCTCACAACCATGCATACCCCCAAGGAGTGTCACACATGGCTATAAAGGGATTATAACAGAAACAAACCTTAAGTGTGGCAGGTGCTACCATGTGCTTCTTGCAATGAAATGTTCGGCAAAATTATTCAATGCTCCTAAAGCTTTTGTCAGAAGGGTTGATAATGATGATCTTAAGAAAGCTAGTTGTAAGTTAAAAGTGGTGAAGACACTTTTCTAACCTAAAACCCATTGGAGATAATTGCAGATGCTGCACTTAGATGCACTGGAAAGAGCAAAACATTGCAAAAGTGCATGAATAAATAGAATTTTATTCTGAGAAAAAATTCCTACAGTTTGAGTTAAACCAGAACAGAGTGAAATAAGGCACTTGAGCACATGCTTAACTTCAAACATGTAAATAGTTTAGGGTGACCAGACAGCAAATGTGAAAAATTGGGACGGGGGGGTAATAGGAGCCTATATAAGAAAAAGACACAAAAATTGGGACTGTACCGATAAAATCAGGACATCTGGTCACGCTAAAATAGTTTCATTGTCTGCAGAATGCACGTTCACATGTAAATTCCTAGACAGTCAAGCCCTGCCAAAGTGCAGCTTTGTAAAGCGCTTTGAGATCTATGGATGCAAAGTGCTATATAACAAGTAGGTATTAATTATTATTAAAGGTTGGAACTTTAGAGGAGCCTCTAGAAGTTAGACACCCAAATCATACAAAATCAATAGGAGTTGAGCACCTAACTCTCATAGGCTGTTTGACAATCCAGCCAATGTGTTTATCAGTTTTGTAATAGTCATCGTTAATTTTGGTTAACTCAGGATGGTATTTTTGACTTCCAAAGACTCCGTGGGCAGCTGCATAAGGGACAGCCATGACCTGGCCCTATGACCACGCAAAATGATTAAAAAGTCAGAGACTTCAGTAAACGTAAATATGCCCTTAGGGACAACAAAATGAGACAACAAATGCTCTATTAAGCAGCCTCTTCCACATCATACTTAACTAAGCAACATAATACTTCTAGATAGCAGGAATGCAAGGCAATGCTGTTCTATGCAATTTCAAATACTTTGGTTTTTTTGTTATACTTCATGTCTCAGTTTCTCTTTTGTGTATATCATGAAGTAAAGAGTTCAGGCAAGTTAATATAAATCCTTACATTCTTATTCTCCATGTACGTGGCTGTTTTCACTAAATAGCTGGGTACGCTAAGGACTTATTTGGAGTTCAGATTGAAGATCTACACACAGTTCCATTCAGGACTGGTGTTTCCAATCCATTCTTAAATCATTTAATTCCAAAGGCAAACCTTTTTAAAGTCATCTCACCACCCACACCTATTCTTCAAAAAGGGAGGCCTGGCTTGGCCTTGTTTACTTAGAGCACAAACATATTCAAGCCAGTGATGTCAGATTAAAGGAAGAAAGGGGAGCGAAATCAAAGCCTCTAAACTACACATAAAAGGCAATCGCTGGCAACCAATCTGTTCTACTTCCAAACTACTTGCACTTTATGAATAAAGGTCAATCTGGTATTGGCACCCAAATGATAATGTTCTTATGAGGGTTTAAGCTGCTTTAACAGCTGAATACGTGAGAGTGATCCACAGGGCCACAGCTAATCATCCAGTCATAGAAGAGAAAACCTCAGTCCTGCAGAGCAGACCATCCTAGGATAGCAGGGGAGAGAGTACAACAGCACATTATTTACCACTTGTGTAAAGAACACTTGAGGATAAATAGCCCCCTTCCTCCTTTTATTTTTCCATCTGCTCTGCCTGCTGGTTGTTGTATATGGCTTACGTTCACCTATTTTGTCTCTCTGTAGCAATGGTTTTCAGCACAGTGACTGACTCAAAAGACAGCACATTCAAATTATTTTCTATCTGATCAACTGGAGGCTGTATATTTTAAAGCTTTTTTTTAAAAAAAAAAATCATGTGCCTCTTTTTTTTAAATCTCCGTTTTCTCTCTGGGGGTGACCCAGTGCACCTGCCCTTGGGCAAAATCCCAGTTGCCTCCATTGTTCAATAATTCAAAGATGCAAACTAAATGGAGTACACCCCGCCCCCACCCCCTTATTGTCAACTTTCTTTCCAAGTTCATGATCAGTCACTGTTTCTGACTCAATGTAAACTTATAAGATCATGTAATTCCCACCTTCTTGGGGTTTCCCCTAACTGCCCTGAAAATAACTGCCCCTAGAAAGCAACCAATAAACTCCTTATTTTCTGACTTAGTAGCCAGCAGACATCTGGCAACTCATTGCACATACTTTGATGACAACAGCCAGAGGGCTCCCAAGAAAAGGTTTGAAATGACTCAGAATGCCAGCTGATTGTGCCAGATAGAAGCTTCATTGTGGACAGAGGACTGAAGCTTAAAAAAGGTAGTCAATAATTGGGATATGTTTTCATAAAGTCAGAACAAGTGCACTGCAGAATTAATTCATGTCTGGCATTTACAAACAGTAACTTGATCTTTCAGCTGGTGCCCTTGCCAAGTCAAGCAGTTTTTAAAAATTAAATTTTTTAAAGGTGAATTTAGTGCTAATGAAATTGAAAGACCAATAGCGCTAGTTAGAGTCAGGCACTGTGCAAGTTTCCTTCATTCTGCTGATAATGCATCTCATTCTTGAGCTGCAAAAATACTGCTGTTTTAGACCCAGGCCTTTCCTGAGCTAAGATTGCCAGCTGGGAGGTTCTCTTTGCTGATGTGGTTAAATGTCCTCTGGGAACTAATTCCTTTAACTGGAGACCAAAGCTAAATCTGAAACTTAGTTAAAAGGCTAGTATGTTAAGTTACTGTATAAAGGGAGAACTAGTTGTCAGATATGGCAAGTTGGACACACATGATAAGATCTCATTTTTTCTTTTTAAGCTGTGTGTGTCTGTTTCAAGATGTTTGACAATCAACTTTCAATTAGTGCCTTGTCTCTTTCAGTGTTGCAGCCCTGCAATATTATCTTTAAAAAGATTGAGGTGAGACCATTAGTAAACGTTTAGTGAATCTGTAAAAAGGAATATATGGATTGGTGAGGCAAAACGTGAAGACTTTCATGAGGTTGAACATGTATCAGAAGCCACAAGGGAGGTGGTAATATTTACTTTCTCTCAATGCTTCGTCTTCCACCTCTCCTCTCATGAAAGATGCAGAAGTCTTCAGGTAAAGCTAAGGGATCACTGTCAGCATCCAGCAAGTCAGGATTTTCAGTTAAGAATTACAGATAGGAAACAAGTCTTGTGACTAGAATGCTTGCAAACATCCTCATCGGTCTGATTTCTTTTGTCAAGAGAGGCTTGGAGCCTGGTGGGCGATACCTACTATTAGCCAAACTCCCACAGAGAGCTAAATTCTGAAGGCTAGATCCTATTGACTTCAGTGGAGCTAGCCACACCAATTTACACCAGCCTACTCTGGCATATGCAAATCCTATTGATCTCAATGAGTTATGCATGTGCCTCTGATGGAATATCGGGCTGTTGCTGTTGCCAGACCTCAAGCCTCCAAAGATGTGTGTTGCATGTACAGTCTATTAGATTCTGCGACATTAGCTTTTCAGGAAAGCATGTGATAGCATTTTTTAGTGATTGGGGTAAGAATAGCAGTCAGAACTTTTAGGTCCTCCTCCTAGTTCTGGCACTAACATGCTGTGCATTCTTGGAAAAGTCATTTTTCTATGCCTCAGTTTACCAATCTGGAAAATAGAACCTATAGTATAAAAATCCTTACATGCCTAGCAGAGCTGTTGTGAATCTTAAGGGCAACGTATTTACAGATGCTGTGCAGAGTTGTGTAAAGCTAAAGAATTTAAGTAAAATAAAAATAGCACCAGGAGTTTTTTCATTGACTTCAATGGGCCTTGGATTAAGCCCATCGTCGTGTTTAATGCTTGAAGCATTTGTGTTTCATTTCCTCATGCATTGCAATGAAAGGAGCTTGGAAGAAATACCCTGCATCAGTGCTTCCCGAGCTATGGTCCATGGAGCCCTTCCTGGTGGTCTGCAGAATAAATCATTCTGAGAACTGAGGGGTTTTGGGGTGCTTGGGAGGGGATGCTGGTCCATAAGCAGATCTCTCTCTTAAGGAGAGAATTCGAGAGAGAAAGGAAGAGCTGGAGAATTGCTGGTCCTACCTTCATTTTTTATTTAAAAAAAAAAAGTCTAACGAGCTCAGAAATCAGCATTTCTATTTTAAATCTTTAAGTTTGCAAAAACACTTGAGACCCCCCCCACCGCTTTAAGAAATGCAAATGTAGCCAATCCTATTTTATGTTAAAAGTGAAAAACATTTCAATGTATTCTTGTCTTGTATGACTGGCTAAGAGCCTCTAAATCCCCACCATTTACCAAATTAAACTAATTGAAATTGCTTCCAAAAGCCACATCTGTAGGCTGACGTTTGTCCCTGCCTTTTACTTTAGGCTCGGGAAACTGTTCTCCATCCCATTGATCCCTGAATAGTCATGCCTGTCAGGAAGCCACATCAACCATTATCATTCTAATTTTACTGCCTTTCTTGGTCCCTAATCTAATTTGCAATGATGCTTAAGCATTTCGCAAGGCCATAGCACTTTCTTCAGAATTTCAACAAGAGCATTAAAACCCCAATTTACATTAATGAAGTGCACATTTAATTAGGGGAGAGGGTAAATGGAGGGCTCTTCAAGAGCAGTTTGCGTGATATGATAGGCACTTGAAAAACTAAGATGTACCTGATAAAAGACTCCATGCAACCTTCCTGCCTGATTTCATTTCTCTTCCCCCTTGGTCCTTCCTACCCCTCCTTCTCCTCACCTAACTAACTTTACTTTCTGCCCCAAAGTCACTGAAATCAAATTAGAAGGAGAGGGTCTGTCAGTGATGGAGGGCAGCACAATGAAGCTCTGATCTCCTTTGAGCCTCTCTATGTACTACTGTCATATACATAAATAGAAATAAATCATGATGAAATATTTCCCACAGCTGCTGTGTAATTGTGGAAGGACACAATCCTGCCCTCTGCAGCTCAGGTGCAGAGGGAAGGGAAAGGGGTAGGGACTGCCCTGGTGCTTCTGAAGGAAGCAGGGAATGAGCACTCTCTAATACTTCAGAGAGCTAGATTTTATCAGTTCTATTGTTGCTCAGTGTGCCATAACCAAGATGAGGCCTCGGCTGTTTGGGTAGATTGTGAGATGGGAACATGCGCCAGCCAGAGGTCTGGGCTGCTCCTGTAGGAGTGAGGTTAGGTTGATGATCTAGACCAGATTCTCTGGGCCCATTGAGCTGTCTTGGCATGGAATGGGGGAATCAGGGGTGCACATGCCAAGGGGTGCATATGCCTCTCCATGACATACAATGGCACATTCTCACTCCCCTACCCACGCACACAGGGGCACTCACTGTGCCAGACTCTCGCCTCCATTGGCACATTGCCAAGTCCCACAATCTTGATGTGTATGTGGTTGGGGGAAGGGAGGGAGAAGACTACAACTAGCCCCCTCTTTCCTTCCAGAGGATGGGAGGGGGAGCATGATTTTCCACCCCACTCTTTGACATGCAGTCCCTTGTTATACTCACTTGAAAAAGTCACCTGTTGAAGGGGGACTGCCATGCTATGAAGACAAGAGGAACACCTAGAAAGGTTTATTCAAGTTTGAATAGGCCCCACACCTATTAAGAGTCCCAGATATGGAGTATTATTCACACACCATGGGGGTCTGTTAAATCCTGGGCCTTAAGTACTATTCAAACACCAGTGGTAGAAGAGGAAAGTCAGAGCCAATATTGTGTAGAATTTAAAGACAAACAAATTGAACCTTTCTACAGTGTAAGAGCCCTGTAAAAGAGCCCCCTACCTGCAAAACGCTGAGGGTAAAAGAACCCATAAATTCCCTCATGAGCAAGGATAAGAGGGAGGAAATGAAGCATGGGTCTGACATGCTGCATGAAGTATGCAAATCAGGAGTCACTGACGCTGGTGGAATTACATTGTTGTAAGCCAGAAATCAGGGCCTGTGACTTAACTTTGCTTTTGATATGTCAGTAAAGCTTACATGTTTGAGCAATTTCCCTTTAAAAACGTTCTTTGCAATCCATAATCATGACTACTACTTGCAGTACACTGGCACCTAAAGGCCACAACTGAGATCAAGATGCCTTTGTGCTAGCTACTGCACAAACAGAAGAAAAGGGACTTTCCCTGCCCCAAAAGGTTAAGTAGACAAGACAAAGGGTGGGAGAAGGCAAATATTTTATCATTTTACAGATGGGCCACTGAGGCCCAGGGATGGTCTCTCCATGCACAATTGAGAAAGCCAGAATTGCATCACTTAATTTCAAGACTAAAACCATGCCTTCAAAAATGCCGTGCTGGTGTGGATATATCGACTTCTGTACCACTACACTCAGACTGCATGGTACTGAATGCCGTGAGCTTTCTACCCTTCCAAACCCTTGCCTGTGTGTGGTGACACTTTTCAAACCAAACACTTGTTTTACTTTTTCTTTCAAATAGGATCAGGTATTGGTATTAAAATATAAGCCAGGCCCTGTTACCATGGTACTAGCCTACAGAGCTGCACCATGGCCTGCTGCACAGGCTCCTTGGACTACTTAGAGATGAGAGTGGTGGCACAATCTTCCCACCAGAAGTGCTCTACCAAAGCAGCTCCATGAGCAGAGAGACCTACATTCATCTAAATAGTTCCCTATGTTGCTTATAGGCTAAGTGGAGCTAATTGAATTTGTACAGTATTAGAGCAAATAAGGTCTAACTTGTGCCCAATGGTAGCAGATGGTGGTCTTGCCATTGTGTTATCCAGAGCAGTGGTAGGTGACACATCGGTTGTAATACCTCTGACTTGTTTACTTTAATACTTTCAATATTGCTACTATTGGCTCCAGTGCAGAGGTGGGCAAATAGAAAAAAACTTCTAGCGTAGAAACAGCTAATGGGAAACAGGAGTTCCATGCACAGAGCAGCCCCAGAATCAGACCCTGACTCAATATGTTAAAAGTAAGAGTGAAATAAAAAGCTAAATAAGCACAGTGTTTTAACAGAGGGTGAAAAGGGGATACAAATAAACAGAGGACCCAATTCTGCAGTCATTATCCCAACAAAAATTCCACTGAAGTCAGTGAATATTCTGACTGTGTGAATACTGTGGAATTGAGACATATGGGGAAAGAGGAGCAAGGATGAAATTTATGAAACATACAAAAAACATGCAAAAATCTACTGCAGGAGACAACATGGAATAGCCCATAAAACAATCCCTGAGTGGAGACACTGAAAATTATTATTAAAGCAGCAGCAGGAGAAAAAAATTCACACCCCCCCACACACCCCTTTAAAAGTGGAGGACTCTGAGAAGTAAAATAAGAGGAAGTGACTTAGAGATAAGTAAGTAGCTGACAGAGTGAGCAAAGTGCTTTCTAGCAGCAAAACAGTGGGAGACAAACAACAGAGAATGCAGAGAGGAGAGAAATGTGAGGGCATCGCATTATAGTTGTACAAAGACTATTATGTGAGCTGAGATACATCAGGAAACTAAATCCTAACAGTAAAGTTAACAAATACAATAACAGCAGTGTCTACAAACTGAAGTCTCTCTCCAAATTGTATGTCCTTCCCACAACACTCTTGTTAACAAAGTAGTCTCATTTATGAATATTACAGCTACTAAATTCACAGCCATGAAAAACATGTCATGGACCATGAAATCTGATCTCCCGCCATTAAATCTGGTCTTTTGTGTGCTTTTACCCTATACTATACAGATTTCATAGGGGACACCAGTGTTTCTCAAATTGGGGTCCTGACCAAAAAGCAAGTTGCGCAGGGGGTGTGTGTGTGTGTGTGTCACACGGTTATTTTGGGGGGGGTGTCACGGTATTGTCACCCTTACTTCTGTGCTGTCTTCAGAGCTGGGTGGCTGGAGAGTGGCAGCTGTTGGCTGGGTGCGCAGCTCTGAAGGCAGTGCCCTGCCAGCAGCAACGCAGAAGTAAGGGTGGTAACACTATACCATACTATCCTTACTTCTGCGCTGCTGCTGGTGGCGGCTCTGCCTTCAGAGCTGGGCTCCTGGCCAGCAGCCGTCGCTCTCCAGCTGCCCAGCTCTGAAGGCAGAGCCGCCGCCAGCAGCAGTAAGGGTAGCAGTACTACAACCCAACCTACAATAACCTTGCGACCGCACCACAACTCCCTTTAGGGTCACGACCCTTACAATTACAACACTCACATTTCAGATTTAAATAGCTGAAATCAGGAAATTTACAATTTTTAAAATCCTATTCCCCAACTGGGAAGTGTTGGTTATATCATAGCAAGGAGGTTTAGAAGCTTCACATTGGGTTTATTCATTTGATTTTGGGAACTGCGAGAACCTTCTTCAAAATGTTGCCAAAGTTAATCATATTTTGAAGTTACAGAAATAGGAACATCAGAAAAGTCCATCGACAAGTTACAGGCATTCTAGGTGCTCTGTTAAACTCAGGATAACATCTAGGGTAGTCAGATGTGGCCACTGTTGGATTTCAGAACTCCACACGAGTTCTTAAGGCACAGAGGAAGCCATCTGGTTTCAAAACAAAAGTAATGTTCACCTAGCTTTCCATTATAGGCCCAATTGTGATCACTGGGATGCCCAGGCATCCCATCACTTTGCCAGAAGGAAACTAATCCTTCTGAAACCTCTCATGTGTGGTCCTTGGGTGGATGAATATATTTTGGCCAAAAATAAGTTAAAACTGAAATAAATTGGACATGGTGTTTTTAAGATATAGGAATTAGAAGAAAAAGAGGCTTTTATACTTTTTGAAAAGTGTTCTGATGTCTTTTTGAAGAAGTATGTTGCATTTGCATAAATGCCAAGTGTAGTTTATTCATCAGCCTTCTATAAAAATAGTGCCTTTGAATATTGGATGTTTGGAATTACGTGTTACAGAAATGTTGACCTCAGTGTGCACTGACACAGATTTTCTAAGGACTATAGAACTCCTGCAGCTCTTAAAGCCCAAAGTATTCCTGCAGAGCTCCTACGCAGAACCAGCGTAGTTAAAGGACTCAGAAGAAAGCTTGGTGTTATTCCAGCAGGCAAGAGACTACCATATACTAATTAACAGCTATTTACTAAACTGTGAACTAGTTTAGGTACTTTTTGGAAAACAAATAATTTATGTCTCAATATTTTCCCTTCAAAACCCCTCTGCTTTTTTGATCAATTTTTTTTAAAATTACCTTAGAATTCCCTGGCTTTTAACCACTGTTAAATACGTCTATGTTCTTTTAATATTTCTTACATTATTGGAAGGGAAGTGAAAGTCACAGAAGCATCTTTGCTGTCCAGCACTGAGGAATCTCCCTTTTCATCCGCATGCACCACATTGCACGTATAGAGAGATGACACTGTGGCCCAATAGCATGTTCCATTAGCATGCTCCATCCTATAAGACAGTCCTGCCATGAGTGCAGGGGACTGGACTAGATGACCTCTCGAGGTCCCTTCCAGTCCTATGATTGTTAAGCAAAAAAACCAAACACACTCCGAACAGCTAGTTCCCAGGTCAAAAAAAATCCTACAGAGTACCCAATGTGACGAATGTCCAAAGGCAGGTATTAAGAATGCAGGCAGCAAGGACATTGGCAGAGCAGAGAAGTCACCACTCATGATGGCTCATCCACCATTACACAACATTCCGGTATCATGCAAGTCGAGACAATTAATGATACACAGAACTGTGTTGTGAGTGTTGACAGAGTCCAAGTACCCGCCTTCCCCCGTGCAGTTAGAAGAAGAGTGTCTCAGGGTGAGAATGCTGAGGACAATAATACTTAACTGTCTATCTTTAATAGCTAGGACAATGAGGTCACAGGAGAGTGCTTCTGCCTTCACCTGCAATTGCAGTACATCCACTTATTCTAGAAACCTAACAGGGCACGATTAGGAGAATTCTGAGTAGCAAGTGGGAAAGAGAGAAGACAAAATCCAACTGAGAACCTCTGCTTTATCCCATTTTCTGAGACAAGTACACATCTGTGTATGAGAGAAGCCGACTAGGTCTTTTACTAGTAGAACTGGCAAAGACAAGACCAAAGCAAGTGAGGATTCAGAGAACCCAAGGTTATAGCCAACTAGAAAGTTCAAGGAGAATGGAGTTCTTCATTTAATTATGAAACTCAGCTCTGAAAGCAAATGAACCAAAGCCCAGCCTGAAAGGAAAGAGTTTAAATATGAAGTTTCAGAGTAACAGCCATGTTAGTCTGTCTTTGCAAAAAGAAAAGGAGTACTTGTGGCACCTGAGAGACTAACCAATTTATTTGAGCATGAGCTTCCGATGAAGTGAGCTGTAGCTCACGAAAGCTCATGCTCAAATAAATTGGTTAGTCTCTAAGGTGCCACAAGTACTCCCTTTCTAAATACGAAGTGTTGTCTAGACTGATAGGCCTGTATAAACTGAGTCTGGAAACCCCAGACCCAGTCATCACTGAAGTCAATGGGAGTTTGATTCAACTTACGTGGGAGCAGATGGGCTCCATGGTGGTGACTATCTAGAAAAATTAAACAAATAATATTTGCTATACAACTGCAATTCTTGCTCAAGAGGTGCTAAGATGGTTTATCTGGCCAACACATAGAGGCCACAGCTGTGCTATAAAACCTCTTTCAAAATGATTTCCTAGCAGAGGCTGACCCTTCTTATTCTTCATTTGGAAGTCATTTTGTCACCCTTCTAGCCCACTTCTCATAGAAAGGCTTCCAAATGTGTAGACAGGGCCAAAGTGTGTATCTCCACAAAGTTTTCTCCCTGTCTACCATTATTTCTCTACTTGTAGGCACAATTTTCCACCAGATCTGCCATGATGCATACTCTATACTCATTCTGCGATCATAGGCGAGATCTGTACTGGATGGGAGAGCTGCAGTGCAGATCAGCAATTATTTTTTGCAGTTTGTTTTCTTCAGTGGTTTAAGGTTTGAGTTATATTACATTTCATTAGTATGAGCTTCTCATTTTCCCATGGCTTGATAACACAGCACTGGGCTTTAAGTGACACTGACATGCAAAAACATTGAAAAGTTAAGGGTAAAGAACAGCTTTTGCAGAGAGGTACCACCTGAAGTCAACAGAAGCCTTTGCAGTGGCATCAATGGGCTTTGGATCAGGTCCTTGGTGTACCCACAGTACATTCGATAATGCCACCCTATAATGGAACAAGGCTGGTGACAATAGGACTCCCCCATTGCAGGAACCCCAAGTTACTTTGCATCATACTGCACAGGTCTTCATTATCTTTCCCAATCCGTTTGCCCACTGCCTTGAAGGAGTTAATTGTAATGAGATTCTCTGTTACATATGCTCGTGCTCCATTGCCTAATGCCATGAGCCTGTTAACAAGGCTCAGCATGATGCTGCCTGTCATTGGATAGCTGTGGAAGTGAGACATGTACACTCACTGGAGAGGTATTCTGCATTCAGTCACTATTAATTAAGAACAACCTGCCTTCTTTGGCCCACTGAAAGGAGAAATTGTCATTTAGTCCAGGATATGGGAGCTTTCACTTCCCTTTGGTACAGTTTCAAAAAGCTTTATAAATATCTTGACCTGAAACAATCACCTGAGAGTAGCTCCATCAAACAAACGGATTCATACACCCAAGCCTCCCAGGCAGACACTAATTGGAATCACAGTCTCTGTGACAAGAAATAACATAGTAAAGAATTGTAGCTCTTCATTTGGAAAGATGGGGGCAGCGGGGGAGAACAGACAGCAAAATAAGAGGAAACATGAATTCTACCCCTTTAAATGTTCAGAGAGGGCAGGGGGAGGATCACAGGTGACACACTAATACATTTAGGGTCAAATTTGCAAAAAAAGGGTGAAATGGGTTTGCCAGCAACAGAAATGCACAGTCACTCAATATGCTCCTAAAAAACCCAAACAATCAAAACTGACCATTCCTATGTACTGACTGGATTCTGGGGCGTGCAAAGGGAACTCGCATGTGAATTCTCCCAATTCACTAACAATCTCCAATAGGCAAATGGCAGCTTTTGAGGACCCACGTGAGTAAGTATTTCTGCATGGGCAGCTGCTGTATTCTCCTTTGGAAATCTGGTTGTTAGAGTGTTCCTGAAGTGAAACTTAAGCATTGGACAGAGGCTGTTTTAAATTAGGATTGAGAGGTGCAGCTTACCAACTCAACCATACACCCCCCCACCCATCAAGATACAACCCAGCAGGACAATTCTATCAGGTGCCAGGCAAAGGGAGGGTGATGTGCTTGGTACCCTCGATAAGGAAGGTGATCTTAGGGGCTCATTCTGTATAGACAGTGTGGTGCTGGGGACTTCAGTGAGGAGGAGATTACAGTAATTAAAATGGGACATGAGGCAGGCATGAATGAGAGGCAGTGCGGGTGGAGAGAAAATGGGGTGAAAATGCAGCAAGACTTGGACATCACCTGGATGTGAGGGGTAGCAAAGAGGGAGGAGTTGAAGGTGGTCCTCTGGAATGGAGCAAACAGTGGTGTGTTCAGCTGTGATAGAGGCTGGGAGAAGTGGAGGTAAGTGTATGCAGTGGGAGGGGGGATAACAGGGAGGCAGACAGTAGACACACAAGTTCAGGGTTGGATTTCAGCTGCTTATCTAATAAAGCGGTCTTGAAAAATCCCAGGAGAGCTATATATTTAACTATCTAACGATTGACTAAAGGAACAAGGGTTACCCTGTCCTCATAAGCTCAGGCCATGCAGGGACATGAGTTTAGCTAAAATGACCAAGCTAAAAGCTAGGGATTCATGGGATTAAGTAGGCTGGGATTCCTGAGACCAGAATACTATTCCCAGCTCTGCCGCGGCCTGCTGCATGACCTTTCATTGCTCTGTGCCTCAGTTTCCCCCATCTGTAAAATGGGGATCATGGTACTGACTTCCTTTGCAAAGAGCTTTGACATATAATGAAAAGCACTTGTAAAGTCATGTACTCACCACCCATAGTGCCCCATTGGGTCAGGGTGCAATGTTGCAGGCTGTCCTCATGTCCAGGGCCTCCTACTGGCCATCTGCCCCTTACTGGGTTCTTCTGTGGCTTGGCCCTCCAGCCAAGTTTGGTTGCCTTGGGTGGTATTAGTGTCCCAACTCAAAGAAACTAGAAAGCTCTATCTGTCTCAGAATCAATCCTCTGCACACTCTTCATCCCGCTCCTGGGCTCTGCAGAGTTCCTCCTCACTCTGTCACCCAGGGCTGCCTCCACGGCTTTCTCCCTGGAGGCCCAGCCTTTACCAAGCCACTGACCCTCAGGGCTTCTTCTCTGGAGCCTCTCTTCTTCCAGGCCTGCTTTAGACGTCTCCTCCTCTCCTGGGAGAGTCTCAGGGTACAAGCTCCTTCCTGAAGGCCCCTCTATTGTTCCCTTTCCCCGGGCCTTCTTCCATAGCACAGTTTTCCTAGCCTTACTGGGCTTAACTCTTCTTTCTGGGCTTAACTCCATTGTCAAAGCTCTCACCCAACCCTGCCGTCCACGGGTGTTTGCTTCCCCTGCTGCCCAGCATTTCTTCCCTGCCTTTTCCTAGTCTGGCTAGGATCCTAGGTCTTCCTCCTCACTACCTCTTTATTTCCAGACAAGTGACTGTAGACTCTTCCTGAAGCTCCCTTCTGCTACAAACTTCCTCTCTTTAGTCTAAGTTACAAAGCAGCTTGCTCCTGCCCAGCTGGGCTTCATGATAGGTTAAGCCTGGCTCTCCCTCCAGGTGCAGTTTTGTATGTTAATTGGCCTCTCAGGCCCACATTAGCCCATTCAGGGCTGCTCTGGGGTACACATGCCATCACAGCACTATACAACAGCTAGGTATTATCATCATCATGTTGATATTACGAGTTCAGTTCTGTTATTCAGTAGGGGAGTTTGAAAACCACAAGTATGCGGTCCTGTCACAGTTTAGCCAGGCCAACCCTTCTTCATGCATACTATTTACCACAATTATAACCTTTAGTTCCAGACAAAGGCACAGAAAAATGAAAGAGAAAGGAAACAAAGAGCAAGCAAGCAGGAGCCATCAGCTGAACTCCAGCTCTCGTTGTGAGTCAGGTCCTTCCCTCCCTCCTTTTGGGCATCCATCTAGGCAGCAGGCATTTTGCCAGTCCTGTCAGCTCCACTTAGCTCTGTAAGGCTCATTGAAGTAAATGGAAAAGCTCCCAGTGACCCCAATGGGATTTGAATCAGGCCCCAGTCCACACTGACGTGACATCCATTCTTTAGTCAGCACCAGGCAGCTGTGAATGGAGGCAAAGTTCTTTAGTTCAGAAGAGGACCAGGCATATCATCTTCAATATAGTTTTCAGCATAGTCTTTCAATTTCAGGTTATCAGGGACATCTGGCTGCAGTAGGTGTCTCAATACTAATGGCACATCTGAATGCTGTATAGTCTGTAGGCTGCAAACCTGGTTTCTTGGTAAAATGAAAGAAGGCAAGTTTTTCCAAGAGTCCAGAGAAGGGATGAAAAATGCAGGGGGGAAAGCAAGAGAAGAATATAATGAAAGCCAAGAAACACGGTCTTTTGGTTCAGGTGCAAGTGCAAGTCTGGAATTAAATATTTGTTTTCAATTCCCCAACTTCCTTGGACAAGTCAAGTGTTAATCTCTGTGCTCTGGTCTGCATCTGTAAAATGGAGATAAAAGTATTTTCCTACCTTGCAGCTGTGTTGCGAGGTTCACATCATGGATGTTTGTGATATTCAGATATTAGGGTAGTGGGAGGGGGTCACCCAAATAGATAGGAAGCGCTACACAAATGCGGGATAATACTTATGCTTCAAAAAGAACCAGTTGATTAAGCAGTTTGAGGCACATCAGTTTTGTTTTCTAGCTCAGGTACTTGCCACTGAAGTATCTGAGTGCCTCACAACCTTTAATATATTTATCTTCATAACGGCCCAACAACGTAGGGAACTCATTATCCCCATTTTATGGATGGGGAGTTGAGGTACCAAGAGACTAAGGACCAGGATTTAAAGCTATTTGTGTACCTAATGGGATTTTTCAAAACCATCTAAGTGTCTACCAATGGGTATGATGCTAGATGCTTTTGTAAAGCCCATTAGGTGCCTAAATACCTTTAAAAAATTGGCCCTAAGTGACTTACCCAAAGTCACACAGTGTGTGGACAAGTAGGGAATTGAACCCAGGCCTCCAGAGTCCCAGGCTAGGATGCTAATCACTGGTTTTGTTACAGTGATATTACAATAGCACCACACAAACTGGTCTCAAATTTACCTTGTTTTTTTAATTTCAGCACGATATCTTAACAATCAGTCACTTCCCAAAAGATCCTCACTTTGCTGCTTAGCTTCTGGCTTGAATCTGACTGGTTTGTCTCCTTTCATCATAATAGCTCTAGGGTGGAATGGAAAAATAATAAATTCACTGATCTGATCCAAGAAAGTGTTATGCTGACAATCAAGCCAACAATTTGGTGCCTACATAAGACTTTGAAGCCAACAAACAAAATAGCTTGAGGGGGGGAATTCTGTGGTGTAGAAGTAATTCCCTACCTAGAAATAAATGATTGTCACATTTATATTGGAGAGACAAAGTGATTGAAGTGGTGTCTATTGTTGGACCACTTCTGTTGATGGGAGAGACAACCTTCCAAGCTCTTCTTCAGCTCTGTGTAAGCTTGAGGGCTTGTCTTTCCCACCAGCGGAAGTTAGTTCAATAGAAGATTAGCCTCACACACCTTGTCTCTAGTATCATGGGACCAACACGGCTATAACAACACTGCATACATTTATATTATTTGTTTAGTCATTCTTCAGAATCTGATCAGGCAACTTACCAACTTTGTTGTGCGTAATAAATGTGCTTGATGGAAAGATAACTATTGCCTACACCTCCTTTGCAATAAATAAAGGTAAAACTCCCCACTCAACTAAACAGACTCCTTTTTAAAAGCATCTACACACTTTAACTTCATCCATTATTTTCTTTTTACTATAGATCACAAACTTGGATTTTGATTCTTGGAAGCATCGGGGGGGGGGGGGAGGAAAAGGAGGAGAACACAGAGGAGCTTGGCAGTTTGGGTGGTATTTAAAAAAAAAAAAGTTATTCAGGCTAAGTGCAGTGAGAATAGTGATTTGAAAATACAGCCGTGAAGGAAGAGTCTCCAGAGAAACAATGGGAAAGGAATAAATAAAAAGAAAGTTATAAATTCATCTATTTGCTCTTCCCTGACCCTTGCTTTTACTCCTCTTCACAGCAACTATCCTGGGAAAGGCACAATGCTTTCCCCTGTCACAATATTGAGAAAAATTGAAATGGGGAAGAAAGACCACCAGATGCTTTATTGTCTTAGACGTTTCCACATAATTAGCTGGGAATAAAGGTCCTCTGCATGGTTTCATTGCATTGAATGAACTTGGATATTGCTACACAGTAGTGTGTTTTATGATTCATGCTCTGTTATCCAGTGGCTTTTTGAAAACTGCCAGCTACTTTATCACTGCCGGCCAAGCCTGGGCCCACAACTTAAAATGCAGCAATGCACAGTTAACTGTGCATGACAGATGTCCATGAAATTGTTTAACACACATGCACACCCACAGAGAGAACACAAAGCTGTCTCTTACTCTCCTACTCCTCCTCAAGTCTCCTGCTGCAGGTTCAATGCTGTTATTAAATATAAATAAAACCTACAGTACCAAGATTAGAAATCCTGAGCATGTGGAGAAGATCAGAGGTTTCTGCAGTAATTGCGTCCTCTGCCAGTCAGCTTTTAAAAGGCATTAAGTTGTGAGAATCATGAAGGTAGATCATTTATCTGGTCATTTTGAGAGTTTGGTATTTGTTTGCCTTTTCTTTTCCTCCAGAACTATAATTAAAGCAAGAGATGGACTCATGTGGCCAGTGGCCACAGACCGAAAGGAAACTGGTTTCAGTGAGAGGGATTTAAAGTCTGGCTGATTTTCAAAAGCGCTTACGTGATTTAGGAGCACAAATCTCATTGGAAATCACTGAGGCTTGTTCTTCTAAGTCTCTTAGGGCTTGATCCTGCTAAAAGTCCCATTAACTTCTGTGGTTCACGATTAAGGTCTCAGGTGTTTGTGGAAAGTCCAACTTCTGGCCCTGTTTCTCTTCTGTCTTACAACAGTTAAGCCTTGGTACAACTCCACTTCCGATTTACATTTGTGCAAGTTAAAAGCGAATCAGGCCCTCTGGCTCTGTGAGGAGGTTTAAACGACAAGCGTTATGGAGGGGATGCGATCCTGAGCTGAGTTCATGTTGGTGCCATGAGGGTCGCTGTCAGCACTTGTTTCTTAGGAAAGCATGGATTACCTGTGCTTCCCAGCTCACTTTCAGCTGTAGGTGAACTGGCTCACATGGGGTAATTTAGCAAAGGGCCAGTTCTGCCCCACTTACTCACAATGAGTAGTACCCTAGTCCACATGTAGCTCCACTGGTTTCAGTAGGGGTACTTGCAAGGTGTTACAAAATTTAAATAAGAGTCGCAGCTTCTAGCCCAGAGAGAGGAGATGAGGTGGAGGAGTAAAAAGGGAGGAAGACTTAGAGTAAAAATCTTCTGACTCTGCTTAGATTAGTTTTATGTTCAGGAAAGAGGAGCTCTTTAACCAAAGGTTTGGAGGCTGGTCTAGAAGGAAGGAGATAGAAAGACTATTAGGAACCATCAGGAAACCCACCAAATGGAGAAAGACAGGATAAAATCCAATGAATGTTAGCCCACCCTCTCATCCCCCCCACCCCCAATAAAACAAACCAAAAACAATCCACACCTTCCCCACCCTGCAAGAATCCATTTACTCCAGCAGAGAAATTTGGCCAATTATATTTATTGACATAAAATGCAGCACTAAAGCTTACTTTCCCTGAAGGCAGATCTATGATTTCTGACATATCCCACTGAAACCCCTGAGTGGCACAGCAGAAGGGATATTGGTATATTGGACTCAGGGATGCAAACAACTGGTGTCAATTTTTTCTTGTTTTGTTTTTCAACTGAGATATTATTTTCCCCCTTACATTCAAAAGTAGTTCTGTATCTGAAAACATGAATTAATTGAACTCATCAGAACAGTAATCACTATTTTTAACTCAACTTTTATAATGAGGGAGGAGGACTCTCATTCCTTGTAATCAATTCCATCTAGCACTCAGTTTTAAGTATTATAAAAATGATGTAAGTGATGGGCAAAGAGCCAGTAGAAGTAGCAGGAAAATGAGGTGCTCTTGATCTTTGTTTCCCCTAATAAACCCCATCACTCCTTGTAGGAGTTCTCACTCCTTCAGAGCGGCTTAAAGCAGCTCAGTAGGCTGCCCATTTAGCCCAGCATGGTGTGTGTGTTTCTGTGTGTCTGCATGCCTCTGTGTGGGTGTGTGTGGGCGCGCGCATGCGGCCAGTGGGTGGCCTGCTCAACATTTTGGTGGATGTTTCATTCCCACCCCTTTTACTACGACCCTGGTCAGGCCACTTTTATGCCAGTGACAGCTTCATGAAGCACAAAACACGGAGCAATACATGGCATGAAATTGGCAACAAAGCTGAGCAAAAGGAGGAACAATTCTCTGGCAGGATGTGATCACAATATGGCTGATTGGATCTGGAAGCAGATGCCAGAAGCGGGTATTGTCCCAGTGACTGAAAAGACATGACCCCCGAGGTACAGAAGACAACGAGGCCCTCCTTATGAACCAAAGGGGGAGGGGAGAAGAGGTGAAACCAATGAATAAATCAGGCAGTGAAAACAGGGGAGAAAAGAAAATGCTAAAGAGGACTTTTTATGGGGAGTGGGGGCAGTTCAGTGTGCAATAGCTCTACCTCCCCAGCTAGCTGAACACTTTCTCAGACAATGGTTTTTAACAGATGGGAGTCCTAGTGAAAGAGGCCAAGTTTTGTGCAGTTGAGAATCCCTGTTTGTTTAGTCTGCTGCTCAGGCAGGTGTCTACAGAAAGGCGATAGAGCAGGGTAAGTGTCTCAGTAGCCAGTGTATCAACGATGACTGGTTTTATTGGCACGGGACAGATCTTGGGAGAATTGTTTGTGAAACTGTGGGGAGGGAGAGACACAGATCTCCTTTTTTAATGTAGAATTTTTCCATGGTGAGCAGGCCTCTGTTAAGCACCGTAAACCATTCCCTTTAAGGCTGCTTCATGTAGGGGACATGGATAGATCATGAAATATCATAGCTTTCAATCTTGCACCCAAATCTCCTTGCGGACATCCCCCCTTTATCAATGTTTTTTGAAAATGCATTTTTAAAAAACCAAACAGGTTATGGATTTCTGAAAACTAGTTTTTAGAAGGGAGTGGTTATGTAGGATTATTACATGACCCATTGGCTTCTGAAACTGCCAGAGCTCAGCACAGATCACAGGCACACAATCCCTGTACTTAGCAATCTTATATTCTCTCCTGCACTAACAGATGTTGCTGTTTTGGTCAATTGTCAATGTCACTGAATGAAAATAAAATAGAGGGACTCAAGGATTCCAGCTGATTAGCAATGTTCTTTCTACAATTAGAGGCTGTGAGGGGACAATCTGGCAAACACACTAGAATATGAAAGACTGCCTGTAAAATCCTGGGATCCCAAGCAGAGAAAACAAAATGGGAGTTAAAGGGACAGAGGATTCACCTTCATGAAGTAGATAGCCACTTTCTTAGCCCCAGCTTGGGGCTGTTGTCTGGAAATGTACACTGGAAGAACACTGCTGTAAGCAAGCTTGTAGCAGAGTTGCAGCCTTGATTATACAGGCAAATGTTACTATACAGAGTTCATGCACAAAGGGGGGCATGGAGGTGGGGAGAAATCGCTTTTCTTTTTAAATGGTAGACCAGCCGCAAAATTCTGAACTAAGTATGATACAGGCAGACAAAAAGCTTCCTCATGCTGTTCTGCCAATACACCTCACTCTTGATCTGCAAACAACCTCTGCTAATTCCGGTCCTGGTATGGTAGCACAGAAACCGTGCCAAACCGCGTAGTGGTTTTGTGATGTGAACTAATATTCACTAGACCCTAAGCTGAGCCCTCTTCACCTGTGTGACCCAGGCCCATGTTGACCACAAGTCCTCAGAAGTGAAAGCCTTGTATATTAAAGCACTATGGAGTGCAGTGACATTTATAAAGAGGATTGAGGAGTGGGAAAGAAAGGAGAACATAACCATACTCACTAAGCTTGAGATACAGTCTGATCCAGGGAACATACTTAGAATAAGGAAAGCCAGGTTCTGTTCCCAGCTCTGGCACTCACATTCTGTATGACCTTAGGCAAGACACTTCACTTCTCTGTGCCTCTGCTTCCCCCTCCCCTCAATCTCTTGTCTATTTAGAGTATAAGCTTTTCAGGGAAGGGGTTGTCTCTCATTATGCATATGCACACCACCTGGTACAATGAGGCCCTGATCTTGGGTGGGGCACCAATAGGTGCTCCTGTAGTAACAAGCAATAGTTATCAGACAATGGCATATCTACGGCTCTTACATGTGATTTGCTGTTAAACTTCAGAATGAATATGGTGCACCCTGGTGGGGAGGGGGCGGGGAAGCTGAGAGTGTACAAGGAGTGCACCTTTCTAGAATAAACCAAAGTGTTTTTGTTTTAGGCTAGATGTGGAAAGGTGTTGGAGGTTGAATCAGTACCACACTTCCCTTAGGGGTATGTCTTTACTGCAGAGTTAACTCAGGCTCTTACTAGGGCGTTGCCCCAACCCGGCTATTGTCCCCACACAAAAACTTTTAACCCAAGTTTGGAAGTATTTACAGGCTTGTTAGTCCAGTTGGGGATATATGCTGTAGCCTGGGTGCCACTGCCACCTGGGCTGGTAACCCAGGCACTTTGCAGTGTGGATGCAGGCTAAGCAACTCGGGTACAGACAGTCCTTCAGTGCCTTCTCACAATTCCCCCTGGGCCATATTCCCCAGCTATCTACTTACTCCATTCTTCTGCACCAGGCTCATCAAGTCGTCCACCCAAGCCTGTCTCTAAAATGGTGTGGGGAATGCCTTCCTATTACCTGGGTTGGATTGTGACCAGCATTGGCCCCACTTCCACAAAACTTGTGGCTATGTTCAAACTAATACCCCCCCAAATTAAGATGATTCTCCCCCCCCATGCCATTTTCTTTGTTCCCCTAAAACAATCAGGGTTTTTTTGGCTGAATTTGTGCGTGCCAAATGATATATCTTGTATCACACACAGTTACATAAGCAATTGCATCTTTAACCATGTAGAAAATAGCCATAGCATCAAGAAAGGAGTTGAACCAGCAACTTAGAGGTGAAGGTCCCTCGAGTTCATTTCCAGTACCATAAACTATCTAGTCCTTCATTCAAATATATTAGTCTACCATTTGTCCTTTAAAACATCAAAATAGCAATCTCTTTCTATATTTTCTCTCTCTCATGTATTTATCTCTGAACTCAGTTTTTGGATGCTTAAAGTGGAGTTATTATGCACCATTAGTCATCATATGCACGTGTTAATTTACTCTTGCATTCAGATATGCAACTGTTTTTTTCACATGAACCACAAGGGATTGGTAATACAATACACTTTCTCTAAAGAATACTTCTGAATACCCCTTCAACTTTATTTTCTTCGCAACACAGAATCAATTTTTAAAACTAAACTTTTATTTCATGCCCCCCCAGTGACCTGCAGTTGTGAAAGGAAAAAATATTATATTCTGGTTTGCTATAGTCAAATAGTTCCCAGCCTCTCCCCAGGCTTCCTCTCCCCCCAGCACTTCTCAGATATTATCGTCTCTGATTCCTAATAACATTCTCCTTTCTTCTGGCCTCTGTTTGAATACTGTTGATAATCCAATGGGTGCCCTCTAACCCATTGATTTTTGGGCTGATGATGGGTATTATTGGTTGCAAAGATTGCTGCTGCTGTTAGCTGACTGGCTGACCACAGAGATGCCCAAAAGAAAAAAAAATGGTTTTCACTGATAGATGGTAGCTTCTTCACTTAAGGGAATGCAGTGATTTAGAAGATTTGTCCCAATCATCTAGTGATTCAAAATGCATCTTCTTTGTAACCATTCAAAGGGATAATTCTTGGAGAGACAGAATATGCAGTGAGATCAGTGTGTTCACCTTCTAGCTCACATAGCCAGAGAAATGCACTTAGATCCACAATTTTGATTGGTGGAGAAACTACCAAAATCCTTCTCTAAATACCAAACACCATAGACAACAGAGGCTCATACTGAAAAACACTGGATTCTGGATTTTAGTCATGCTTTTTAACTCAGATTTTAAATGTATCATTACACTACTATGAAATATATTAAATATTTTGAAAGTCAACTTGAATTTTCACCACTTTGTTCTGTCTTTGGAAATGTAACAAAACTAAGACCCTGAAATCCAGTTACATTGTGAATTTGATTTGGAATGTGTAATCCTGTAGGACACAGTAATAAAGTTAGGTGGCATAGGAGCAATTCTTCTATTTTTTCTTGTGCAGTCTTTAAGTATATGTAAAACTTCATACCCAAACACGGAGCACCATTCTTTGAGTAAACCTAGGGATGGCTAAAAAACAACAAGGAGTCCGATGGCACCGTAAAGACTAACAGATTTATTTGAGCATAAGCTTTCGTGGGTAAAAACATCACTTCTTCAGATGCAACTAGGGATGGTTAGTAATTGCTCTCACTGTAGCTTTAATGTTGTGTTTATTTTTGATGCCCTCAAGTGGCCAAGGTAGTATTATCGCAGGGATTCAGCCAGTTTATATTTGCAAGAGGATAAGGAATGAAGAGAGGGAACTAATCAACTGATACCTGGCGTATCTTTTTATTGGACGACAGGCATATCTGTTTATTGGACAAGACGGGTGTTCAAAGTTAGGCTGCTAGATCCATATTTAGGCATCTCAATTAGCATCTTGATTTTTAAAACTTCTAAGCACCCAGACTCTGACACAAACCTTTAAAAGCAAGCTACTGAGGTAGGTGCCTAAACATTGAATTAGGAGCCTGACTTTGGAGCCCCAATTTTTAAAATCATGGCAATTGTCTCTTACAGCATATTAATATTTTTGGGGAGAGGGAAGGGATGTGATCAAATTACCCTATACTAATGGAGCAAAATTCTCTGCTGAACAATTTCATCAGAGTCAGTATAGTAACATAAGCACAGAATTTGACCCAAGATATGCAAATGTGTTTGGATGTTTTTCTAACAGATCTGCTCTAGGAATTATTTTGGGGAAATTCCATGGCCTGTGTTAAACAGGGCAGAGTAGATGATCACAATGGTCCCTTCTGGCCTTGGAATCTGTGAAAAGTAGATAGTATCACAGAGACCATTTTGGTGGCACTAGCTACCCATGATAATTCTGGCCTAACATTTTTGTTAACTGGAGTACATTATTTTCTTGATATCTGTGTGCCACTCTCTCACACCCACATTATATGAGCACATGGAAAGGACAACCATCAGTGGGGAAAGCCCAACTTTTCTAGACAATAACTTTGTCTGCAGCTGAATCTGCCAAGACATCAGCCAGGGGGAAAATGTAAAACCTCCATTTAAGATAAGGGATGGATGATTCCCCTTGCCAAGCTATTAACAGTTTGGTCAGTTACACCTCAAGAGTAAAAGCACATCATGGCCTCATAGGCCCTATTGCATTGCTTGGGACCCAAAAATTGGATATTCCTTGGCATTACACTCTAAGACCCTTGCACTGCCAGAATTTAAATATATTTATATAAAGGTGCAAGAACATTTATTATACAACACAAAAGACTACATTAAAATAACATTAGGGTTGCAAAGTCAAACACTCCAAAGTTAGCCTTAATTCTGGCATCTCCTGTCTGTGCTACCTTCGTTCAGCTGTCTTTTGTGTGTGCACGCATTATGATTCAGTCTTTAATCATCACTAGTGTCTGAGTACTTCACAAGCAGAAATGAATTTATTTTCACAACCCCTCTGAGAGGCAAGGAGGCAGTATTATTCCCATTTTATAGACAAGGAACTGATACTCAGGGTATGTCTATACAGTGATTAAAAACCTGTGGCATCAACTCTCAGCTGATTTGGGCTCACAGGGTTAAAAAATAGTAGTGTAGACATGCAGCTTGGGGCTGGAGCCCAGGCTGAGAGACCCTTCCCTGCTACAGGTCTGTTTTTGCAGTGTAGACATACCCACAGAGATACGAAGGTTAAAAGTGTTCGCTAATTTTTGGTGATCTGTTTGAGATGCAACCTAAATTCAGGCATTTCCTGACTTTGAGTACTTGGTTTTTCCACTTTGCTGTTCATTTAATGTACATTTTTGTTGTAACATCCCAGGTTTTTAAAAGAGAAATCTGAAAAAACCCAAATTCCATCATGTGGAATCATGCTGACACCCACATGGTTTATGAGCATAGTTTTGAAACATTAGATCCATTGCACATTTGAACTAATGAGACAACTGATAACAGTAGTAGGTTATTGTCACAAGATTTTACTACTCACCACTGGGTTGCCTCTTTGTGGCTCATCTGCGTATAAGTGCTCACCCCAACGTGCGTCTCTCTCTACACTCAGGGTACTCCCTCTTTGTGACCCAGCCCTCCAGACAGGTCACTATTGTAGTCCTCTTCTGGGATAACAAAGTCCCACGAGACAAACTGTATCCAGGCAGTCTTCTGATCCACTGCTTTGTCTGTTCCACTTTCCCAGTGGCCCGGAGGGGAACCTGCCCTCCCACCCCACTCCAGGTTCAGCCCAGGGATCCTATGCTCAGCAAACAGTCTGCTCAGCCTCCAACCCTTTTGCTGATTCCTTGGACTTTTTCCTACCTCCCCAGCCCCACAATCTTCTAGCCCTACCCTAGGCTACCACTAGCACATCCTCGGTTTCCTGTGGCTTCTTCAATCCCTCTTAGGTTATTGTCAGAGTCTATAATCCATAGGGTGACCATATTTCCTAAAGGGAAAACAGGACACTGTGTGGGGTGGCCCAAACCCCTCCCCTGAGTGGGGCTGGCCCCAACTGCTCATCCGAGCCCCTCTGAGGCTGGCACAAGTCGCTTGCCTGAGCCCTGCCTCACCCCCATGAGACCGCGGCAGGTGTTGCTGCATTGCCACTCCCCTGCACATTCCTCTGCACTCCACTTCTTTGACAAAAGTGGGCATTTGTCAGTTGGCAAGAGCAAACTAGACAAATACCCACTTTTGCCAAAAGACAGGGGACAGCCAGGACAGAGCTTAAAAAAGGGACTGTCCCAGCCAAAACTGGACATATGGTCACCCTAGTAATCCAAGGCAGAATCCCAGAATTTACTTCCCTACTAGACCATTTCCTTATCTCTGACCAACTCCCCTCCTCTCTAGGGAGTGACTACAGAGTTCCTCTCTAAAGCTCTCTCCTGCTCTCACAGTCCTGGCTTTATACAAGCTCAGCCTGCCTCTGCCCACCGGGGCTTTATCATCAGTTAGCCTTTATCAGACCCTGGCTCTCCACCAGGTGAAGCCTATCAGGTTAATTGGCCTATTTTACCTCTTCAGGCCTTGTGGGGGTGGACAACTCATCATAGTTGTCATCCTCTATGTGGACCAACTACTACTACTAGAGGGGGATGAGAGACATTTTGTCAGTGGGTTTCAGATATATACTAATAGCAAAAGAATGTCAAGCTTCATGAACCTTGAGTTCTATTCCAGGTTCTGTTGAGCAGTATGGTGGACTGGTCATAGACCCTTCTGCCCCTGTCTATTTCCCTCTCCGTGGCTCTTTACCCCAGTCCCTCCCTCCTCTCTCCACCCAACTCCTCATCCCAGCCTCCTCACCTAGCTAGTCCTAATCTCCATCCTCAATTCTTCATCTCAGTCCTAATCTCCTTGCCCAGCCGGTCCCAATTTCCCCCAACCCTCAGCTCCTCATCCTCTCTCAGTTTCCTCTCCCTGTTTCCCACTTCTCCCCCTCCCTACCCCTATTTCCACCCTTCCCACACTGGCTCCCAGGGCCTCACCACCATTTCCCACCCCTCAACTCCCAGTCCCAGTCTCCTTCCCCAGCCAGTCCCAGTTTCTGCCCCACTGCTAAATTCCTGTTCCTCCACACTCTGTCAGCTCACACTCCCTGTCTCCCACCCACAAGCTACTTATCTCAGTCTCCTCCCTCAGCCTCTACCTACAGGTCCAGATCTTGCCTGCTGTGCACACAATTTGGGCTGAATCCCCCCCTCCATGTTGCCAGTGTACCGGGCCATGGGGTGGGTGGGGAGAAACAGAGCACTGAAAGCACAGAAGAGACAGTCTCTGCTCTCATTGCCTGTCCCTGTACCCAGCCCCGGAGCTGCAAGTGCAGGGAAAGTCCTGTTCAGTCCCTGCATCCCTGAGATGGAGCATGCTCAGTACAGGGGCAGCGGAAGCGCCCTAAAAGTGTGTAGGGGCCACTGACGCCTGAACCATGGCCCAGCCCTCACCCCACCCATTCTCCCTGAGGCCCCATCCCCCATTCTTCTTCCCCCCTCCCCCCCCACTCTCCCTTATGGCTGGTAAAAAGAGTTGGGGCCATGGGGCCCTGGCCCCTCTGTTCTGGTGCCCCTAGCTCAGTACAAATGGAATCTTCAGAGAATTTAACTACCAGACTCTAACTAGTCTCTACTGAGCATATGTAAACTGAGATTTTGCAGAGGCTTATCACTTAGCCATATTAGATCAGTTTTTCACAGAAAAATGCATATCTTTAACACAAGGGCCATCTGCCTGCCAAATTTCAAGTCCCTGCTCTAATCATAGAAGATTAGAGTTGGAAGAGACCTCAGGAGGTCATCTAGTCCAATCCCCTGCTCAAAGCAGGACCAACCCCAACTAAATCATCCCAGCCATGGCTTTGTCAAGCTGGGCCTAATGCAGTGGGGTGAGAGACTTCTCAATGAAATGGTTGTAAGGGCTTTTATTAATGTGGCAAAACAACATATTTCCCCCCAATCTTGTTCTTGGAAACATTTGAACTGTTTTAATTGAAACTTTCCAAAATATTCAGAACAAAGCCGATACCTGGCATTGAACATTTTAGCCCAAATGGTTAGTTTGGCAAAGCTATAAGCTACGGAAAACAGGGTCTTATAATGGGAAATGTCAGGCGATCTGAACTAAATGCATGACTACCAGCTCCTCTTGTAATTTTAAACCATGACATTTGTTCTGTGAAGCTTGTTCTATTTTATACATGTTAGAGAGATGGATAATGTAAATACTTATTATGAGGTGATCTTGGAATATATGTTTTGTTTTATTCAACTTGAGAACGAGTGACTTTATGATAAACTATTTATCCAAACATGTGTTTTACCCACTATCTTTTTCTAGGTAACTAGTGACAGAATTTAAGGCCCTGATCCTTGGCGCTGGACAAGGAGAACTCAGCCTATGGGAGGTGGCTTTTAGCTAGCTCTGTGCCTCCCTGATCTTGGGGGTCATTGTGTCCACGGCTGCTCCAGTAATCTAACTTGCATCAACTACACCAAAGGCCTTCATGGCAGTTAGCGATCCCAGGGGTGTAGGGAATGAATTAGTCCTAGGAGCCATTCGAATGGGTCTCAACCTCCCAAGGAGCTCCCAAAAATGGTACAAATTTTTTGTGACCAGACAAACCAGTTTTCCGGAAAGAAAAAAGAAAAACAAACAGACAAACAAAAACCTGCCTAAGCCCCCATTGGCATAAAATAATGCTGCAGCAGCGCTGTCAACACTTAATGCAAGTTTCATTATATTTGCTGTTTTCATTAAATTCCCAGCTCCTGGAGAGACGGGATCATAGGAGAATCTGTTTTCATTTCGTAAAAAAAAAAAAAAAAAAAAAAAAAAAAAGTTTCCAGAAGTTGCAGATCACAGCTGGAAATCATGACCAGAGTGCACCCAAATGGCTCAGAATCCAGAGGGCCAATTAAAAAAGAACACCACCTCTATTATTTTTAAAAAGTTCTTTAAGCCAATCTCATGACTGGTTCCTGATTCGTTATTTTTAAATGCTCAGGTTGCTGATACTGCAGCAGTCCTAACACATTCAGACTGGACTCTCTCCCGATGTCACTTTAGATCTGCATTACATCATACTGTCTCTCTGTCAAAACGATTCAGTGGCCTAGGGCCCAAATCTGCAAAGGGATTAGTGCAGACAGATCCTCACACCCACATGGAGTCTCATGGATTAGGATCCTGTACTGCAGTTCCAGCACTGGGATCTGAGTACTAATCTCCCTTGATGTCTCCTGTCCAATCTACATGGGGCTGGAAACTACGTTTGCTGAATTAGGTTTTAAAATGTGTTTTCTAAGGATGTATTGAACACAGCTTGGCCCCACGTGGAGTGGTTTAAATATGCATAAGGATCTAGCCATAGAACAACATCGCTTGTTTAGTGAGGAACGTTCTCTTAATTTCTTATTGTTGCACATGAGATTTAGTACGCACCCTTTAATTTAAATGTCAGAATGTGGAACAAGAATTTATTTCCATAAAAATGAAAAGCAATAAAGTTAAATATATTAAGCTCTGGCTGTAAGAGCTCAGATTATACAAATTATAATTGCGAGGAGAAAAAAACACACCTCACACCACAAGGGATGAGTTATTATCACTCACTTAAGCATTTGATTCAGAGCTGGTGAAAGCAGTCAACAATTCCGCTTTTGAAAAAAAAAAGCCAAAACATATGGGATACTGAAAAGACCCCAGAATCAGCAAATTATAGCAGGCTTGCTGTATTATCTGCACACTTCTCCTCTCCTCTTTCCATCTCCCTCCCTGGCCTTCTACCCCTTCTCCTCTCTGAGGCACTCATCCTGCAAATCGTGTGCTGAGTTCTTTAGTCACTGTGCTGAGCCTTATGAGGTCTGGTTCTCATTTATGCTGTGGGCCCTTTGCGCCACTCAAGCAGTGTGAAGGGGCCTACGAGTAGCTGTTACTATGATTTGGGTTCTAGAGTGGTGTAAGGGGCCTTTAGTTTCAGCATAGTGGTAAGGGACAACTTACACGCAACAAGTTGTGGGATCAGAGTCCTGTTCCCACAATCCTGTCTCACCATTCCTCTCCCTCTCTTCAACTCCACTAAGAGGCCATCTCCTCCAATATAAACCATTATCACACAAAAAAAACCCAAATATGGAAATAAATACATTAAAATAATCAATAACCAAGCTAGCAAGGCATGGCCTATTATCACCTTATCCACTGAAGATGTTATCTACTTTCTTCCCAATCTTTGTCTATGGTTCATCTTTTCAGATTGCAAGCTCTTAAGTGCAGAGACTGGGTTTTCCCATGTGTTTTTACAGTACTGAGCACATTTGGAGTGGTAACAAAGTATAATACATTGCTACTGGTTGGGTTTTTCAAAGAACCTGGGGTTATGTCTTCAAGGTGAAAATGGTGTATTTCTGCATCGAGATAGATAACTCAAGATCGCTACCTTGAAGTAAAATCCTAGTGAAGACAAGTCATGGGTAGACGTTACCTTAATGTAGCTCATGAGGATAAGCCCCAGGTGGTGGTGGTAAAGGGAGTTGACCACAATTAGCTACATTGAGGTAAACCTCCCTGTGCCTTGTCTCCACTAGGATTTTACATGGAGATGGTTAACTCAATTTAGCTATCTCGATGTAAAAACACAACTCTTTTTGCAGTGAAAACATGGCCTAAGGTATTTAGGTGCCTAACTGTGACAGAATACATCCCTGTATTCGCACCCTACACACTATTGAAACAATCTTTGTACAAAGCATGCCTTGTAAGTTATCATTTGAAAACTCATAATTTGCTGGTCAGTATTGTCCTGATAAAATATGTGTGGCAACATTGTACGTGGAGTTATAATACATGTTCTAAACCCCTCAGTCCAGCCCAGGCAGAAATTGGCAAAAAGGGCTGCATCTGAGAAGACAAAGGAAACAGCATTTGTGGGTAGTGGGGCGGTGGTACTGACCGGAAAGTTTGGTCAGTAATCTTGCTGGAAGCATGTTGTGAGAAACTTTGCTAGAATCTAATATAGTTTGTTAAAGTAGGAACTGGAAAGTATTTTATCTTTATTTTTCTTGTAATCATTTCTGACTTTTGTGCCTCATTACTTGTACTCATATAAAATCTCTCTTTGCAGTTAATAACTTGTTTTATTGTTTTACCTAATCCAATGTGTTTAAGTTGAAGTGTCTGCTTAACTCCATTTAAGGAAATCAATGGGTATATTATTCTCTTAAAGGAATCACAGACTTAATATAATTGGACTGTCCAGGAACTGGCTGGGCAGTACAAAACATACATTTCTGGGGAAAAGTCCAGGACTGGCTGTGTGTTGGGGTCACCCTGCAGTGTAACCAAGGCTGGTGAGAGGCTGCAGTTACACAAACACATCTGGAAGTGAAACTGCATGCTGGTGACTGGTTGTGAGCAGGCCAGGTTGGAAGCTGCAACAGCTAGGCATTGTAAGGCACCCCAGGTTACAAGACAAGGGCGACACAGCCCCCCACTGGTCTGGATTGTACATCGGCATGTCATAAACTCACATTGAAATTCAATGGAATTTGGGTAACTATCTCCCTTGGAAAACCCCTGCTATTGTTATTTACAAGCTACCATTCTCAACACTAGTCAATTACTTAATTTAAATGCTTTGCTCATGTTAATGGGGGAGGGCCTCCTTTTGAGCCCACTGTAGTCAATGACAAAGTACCCATTGACTTCACTGCTTCAGGATCAGACTGTACATAATTATATGGGTAATTATACTGGAAGGAAATGTATGAGGCTTGACTCTGAATCGTTACAAACCACTAACTATCTGTTATTCTCTCTATATATCTTAGATCTTCTCTACCTAGGAAAGTTTTACTGGTTTTAGCAAGTGTGGACATACTTATTCTGGTAATAAGAGTACCTTTTTTCAGTTACTTTAAACCTCTTCCCAAATGACAAACAAAACATAAAAAGGCACTTTTATACAGGAATAAAATGTGTCCATGCTGGGGTTATACCAGTATAAGTATACTGGTTTAAATTCTTACCTGAGCTTATCACAGTATAACTTTTGGATGCAGAGAAGGCCTTAGGGTGCTCCCACACGACAAACAAAAAGTGTATTCTTACCATGTGTGAGCTAATATGTGGTAAAGTCCTAGTGAAGACAAGGCAGCTTTAGAAAATATGTTGAAACTATGGCGGCCTTGTCTTCACTAGGATTCTATCATGTATTAGCTAACACATGATAAGAAATTAAATTAAATTTAAATCTATAGGCATATCCAACATAAGTATGTCAGCATTTTGCATTAATTTTTACAATTAAATGTTGATTATTAGTAATATTACCTTATTTACTGCCATACAAGCATGTCACTTTTGAAAAACACAAAAAGGTAATTTAACTTGTAAGATTCCAAATAACAAATAAAGGTCTAATTTTTTTTTTAAAGTGACAAATTATGTCGGGTACCTTGGTTTTTGGTTGCCCAACTTGATACTCCTTAATGGGAACTCATTTTTGAGAGGGTGGTTGCTTAGGCCTTCCTAAAAGTCAGGCTCCTATTAAAGTCTTTCAAATTGGGTGCCCCAAAATGGAGGTATCCAATAATCACTCATGATTTTTTGACAATGTAGACGAAGGAAAGTTAAAGTTTAAATCAGACAAGTACATTTCATGGGATGCTGGCTCAGATGTACAGTCTGACAGTCATCATCATCAGGACTTAAATTCTTATAGAGTATTTCCTGGAGCCACCCCTCCTGCTATAAAAACTCCAGGAGGTTTGAAAATTTTTCCGGCGCTCTATTCCCAACAGCTCTGGCTGAATTTAAGCCCCGACTATCAATGATCACACCAGTAACTGAGTTATAATCCACAGAAGTCTTAATATCCACAGAACTACAATATAGAGCTAGGCTATAAAACTGAAACATAGAATGGCCAAGATAAGGTACCATTTTTAAGTGGCAATTGTAATTTTTAACTTCGTTCATTTTTAATGTAAGTATGAGTACTGAAAGGAAGGATGGTCTTGTGGAGAAGACATGGGACTGGGACTCAGACAGTGTGGGGTCACTTCCTAGCTCTGCCACAGACTGCCTGCATGATCCAGGACAAGTCATTTAGTCTTTCCATGCCTCATTTCCCCATCTGTAAGAGGGGGATAAATAATGCTTCCTTTGTCTGTCTTATGTACTATGACTGTCAGAACTTTTGGGAGGGGGTCCGTCTCATTATTTTTGTGTACAGTGTATACTACTGTAATAACAAATAACAGTAATAGACCACCTTAACTGAGAATTTCCAGACTTTTTCATATGTACATTTTGTAGCTATTACAACCTGTCACCGATAGCTTATGGTCTTATTCTCCACCTAAAATGCTCTTTGGAGTAGAGA